>NC_044925.1:18019805-18023135 GCF_003576645.1 Ipomoea triloba | reverse complement strand
AACCCCCCCCCCCCCCCCCGGGAGGTGAAACAGAGAGAGAGACAGCCCTCGCCCTGCGAACTCGTTGCTGATAAGTTAGCTCTCCCGAAGGGGCGGTCCATTAACTCTACGACGATTGGACGTGCATTTAAGATTCTAAAATCCTCTAATAATCATGGGAAGAAGCCATGAAAGAAAGCAAGGGCCTTAAACAAAAAGGCCTTAAAGAAAAAAGGCTTAAAACCGACGGCGAGTTGCCTGTTAAGGTTAACACCTTTAAGCTCATGGGAATCCCCGCGGGAATTTTTTTTGAATTTTGTTTATTTAAAAAGTAAAATAATATTCAACTTTCAAAGTCTAAAATTATAGATTAATAAAACTAAAAGAACCACTCTCAACTTTCAAAGTACAAATTTAAAATGCATAGATTAATAGAGTACTTATTAAATGATAATTGATAACGTATAATATATGATAAAAAAGAATCAGTTTACTGTGAATGTTCAAATACTTATTAAATGATAACGTATAACCATCATATACAAGCAACATACAAATCAGTTTACTGTGAAGGTAATACACTGCTATTTTCAGAATTTCATAAAAACCCTCATGGCCTCATACATATATATCAATTATCAAAGATACACTGCTATAATCAAATTCAAGGGCACTGCTATAATCAAATTCAAATTTCATTAACCATTAAACCATAAAACATAAAGCATAAACCATTAAACCATTAAACCATAAGCATAAACCATAATCTGTAGAAACCATTCAAATTTCATTAACCATTACACCATAAAACATAAAACATAAAGCATAAACCATAAGCATAAAACAGAAAGCATAAACCATTCAACCATTAATCCATAAGCATAAACCATAATCTGTATAAACTATAATCTGTAGAAACCATAAAGCAATAATTACGAAGGCGAACCGTTCGATTTTTCGATTCGGTTCTTCTAAAATACGAATCGATCGGTTTTCGGTTCGGTAACCCGAACCATTTTGCCCACCCCTAGTTGGACCCGAACCATTTTTCCCACCCCTAGTTGGACTTGCAAGCTGCTACTACTACTTAATTGTCATTAAAATAAATGTTTGCAATTTTATAAAAACGCTAGTATAAATACTTAGTCTAAAAATGATAGCCTAAATAAATACTACTTTAGTTTGAATTTCTCTAAGTCTTTTTAATTCTCTTTCGGGTAGCATTATCTTTGCCTTCATCTTTAGTATTTATTTATTTATTTATTGGTAATGTATATTTGTGCAATTGGTTATTGGTGGTAGTATAGAGGGCATCATCATGCAATTAGATTATAGTTAGAAAGCTGTGGATTTGTCTCGTTGTATTTATGTATACAACTAGCTAGGATCTTAGTTGTACTATAAACTCTTAATCTTGCAAGCGCATGTTGATATTTGGCAGTAGTAGTTTTTCCCTACATGTTTCATGTATTGTGAGATATGTGTCGTACATTCTCATGTGAAAGTATTGAACAAAATATTAATATTTATTATATTTGTAGAAGGTTAACGAGTAGTACCTCTTGTTCTAGTTTCATAGCTTGTTTACTTGATAGTAACAACAATGACTTTGCAAGTAGTTCAAATACTGATGCCGCAATATGTCTAGTTTCATCAATAGTTTCATATTTTTGGAATTAGTATGAATAAGTGTAGCATTTGATTTTGTGTGTGCATGTGTATGTGTGTTTTTTATGTAATTTTTTTGAATTGCTACTAATCTTGGAGTACCCACTGCTGTCTTTTTACCACAATGCATGCCGTTAAATAGTTTGTCACTTTGTGCATAAACATTTTTAAACAGTGGCTACATCCTATATACCAATTATTTTTGTTGTCAAGATTGATGTTGACTTTGCCTTTAATCCAAGCAGGTTAAGTATAGAAAATGAAATGATTTGTATATTTATATTAGTTTTAATATATTTACTATTTATATATTATTATCAGCATAAAAGCATACCAGTCCTTTAGATGTTCTGCTTGGGATACTTTTGGTTCAACCATTATGGTAGAATGAATTCTTGTGGATAGATAAATTCATAGTTTATTTAAGGAATAAGATTATATAATGTAATAAAAATTGATACATTTTAAATCATATTAATAAAGAAATACGATTACCTTTAAAGTGAACAACTGTGATGTTGTTCAAAGATATTACAAGATAGTTTCCCCCTTCAAAGGTATGGTGAATTTATACTTGCAGAGAAAATTAAATTTCTTGTCTTGATCCCTTTGGCACCACCGATAAGAACTGCCTAAAATTACTACCTAATACCACGCTCTTGGTATAAAATGCACAATATAATAATATGGTTGAATTAATTTATTTATGTTAGTTTAATTTGAATTAATTTATATAGAATGTTATTCTTATGTACTTTAAACATACAATTAACACTTGTTAACCCTTTATGTTCATAAGAAATATGATTTAAAAAAAAAATTGGTAACCTGTTTATATTTGAAAATATTAGTAATTTTACAGTCGGATATGTATATTTTGCAAGAAAAAAATAATTTAATATTTTCCTTTTCCGTCATTAAGAAATCTAAGTTAAAAAATATTTGTTAACACTTTTATTTGAAAATTAATCTTAGTTAAATTTAGGTATATAAATTAATACAAATTGATTTTAGTATATTACTAAACTATTTTAAGTGTAATTTATCACTATAAATAAATTTAATTTTTTACAACCACAATCTAGAAGCAGCCCTCTCAAATATTAATTAAAAAGAACCATTGTATGCAATATCTATATATATAATGCTTAAGGCTGAAGGTTGAATGAGCCACATATAATGCAAATTATATGTAATGACTTTCCGTGCAAATTAATGTATACAAATTTCTTAAGGTTATGAGTTATGTATGCAAATTATATGTAATGATTTATATACCAAATTTATTTATATATAATCAGTTAAGAATTATGTATACAAATTTAACACATTATTTTTTATATATAATCGGAACGGAGCGCTCGTTGATGGTGATAGAGTCCCTTCTACGCTCGTCTGGTGTTTGTTGCTCAGTGTTCGTCGGCTTCAAGTCTCAGTCATCGTCTGATCTGGTTTTGAAATTGTAGTGAATTGTCAACATTATCCTTCCCGTTCGCGTAGCTAAAGATCAAGCGCCTATATTGTTTGGATTAATATGAAGCCTTAGATCATGGGATCTAATGGTGCAAATCAGGCCACACAGCCGCATGGGGGAGACTGGCCGCATCTGATGGGGCCTATATATATATATATATATATATATATATATATATATATATATATATATATATATATATATATATA
>NC_044925.1:18002953-18019126 GCF_003576645.1 Ipomoea triloba | reverse complement strand
ATATATATATATATATATATATATATATATATATATATATATATATATATATATATATATATATATAGATTAGTCAATATGTATTATTTGTAATGTTTTTTGTTTTCAACATATATTCTTGAAGAGCATTTAAGCAAAATGGATGCTCAAATAAGATACATTGATTTGTGAATTATAATATGTATATTCACATCAATTTTTCATATTAACATTTCTTTATGTGAGCAAACTATTTCATAACATTTTTTTTATATTTGTAAATGATCTAATATGCTTGTTTTTTGTGATGTCTTATTGCAAATGGAAAATATATAAAAAATGCAATTGTGGTAGAACCACTACTCTCTTTTATTATTATTATTATTATTATTATTATTATTATTATTATTATTATTATTATTATTATTTTTAAAAGAAAATAGAAATGACATATGAATTGAAAGTGCTTATAGATTGAAATCTCACTCCAACTTATTGACATGAAAACAACAACGTAGAAAAGTTTTTTAATATTTATTTCAACTAGTAATATTTAGTAAACTTAGAAATTAAACCAAAACAATTTTGAATTTTTAACTGCATTCCAATGGCAAAAAAAAAAAAATGTGTCTATCAAACTCAATGTTTACTTTAATATAAACCTATAAAATTACCAAATATTTAGATAATATGAGTAATAATTTCAATGTTCTTTAAATAAAAAAAGATAATGTACATGCATCTAGATAGAGGCTTGAAAGACAAACAATAAGTTAAGAATTAATTGTCTTCAACCCCAAGTTTGCCCTTATGCTAGTAAAGGAAATTTTGTGATAGATGATATAGTGATTTCATGTTTCTCCATTCGTTATAATATTAACAAGCTTAAGGAGAAATTGGGAAAAAAACAAAAAAGAATAAGGGCAAAATTGAAAACATGTTATGATTGTAGAAAAAATTAAATAGAAAAAAACAAAAACAAAAATGAAGTCAACAACACAATGAAATCAAATTAAAAAGGATAATAATGATGTAAGATCAAATGTTGTTATGCTATTATAGTCAAAGATTAAACTTGTGAAAATGTTTACTTTATTCTCTAAATTATAAAAAATAGTCAATTTAATTTCTGTATTATTAAAAATAGAACATTAAGTAAAATTATTGATGTCATTAAATATGCTTATATAGTTAGATGACATAGCTACATAATTTGATGAACCACATTATTCATTATTTCAACATAAAATATGCATTAAATGTCACTAATATGAATAAAATTCAGGATATTAGACTAGTAATGATTTCGCAATCTTACACCAAAAACTAAACAATTAAATAAATATGATTGGATATTGAGTTATAAGGTCCTGAAATTTGATTTAAAAAGTCTGGCTACTTGTTCATCATTATTAGAAATGCCTTTGTTATTGCTGTGTATAAATAAATGTTTGATCAAAATGAAACATCAAGTCAGGATGGCCGAGTGGTCTAAGGCGCCAGACTCAAGTTCTGGTCTTCGTGAGAAGGCGTGGGTTCAAATCCCACTTCTGACAATTTAAATTTATCCGCTACTCTTAGTAGGGTTCTTTTCCTTTCTTTCTCCATGCTAGTTGATACAGTAAGATTAAGCTAATTTTTTTTCCCAGGAAAAGGCAATCTTTTCCAGAATTTTAAGAATTCACGAGAACATAAAATTATTTTCTTCTAAATGATTATTTATTTCAATTTGGCAATCTTTTGCAGAATTTTAAGAATTCACGAGAGCATAAAATTATTTTCTTCTAAATGATTATTTATTTCAATTTTTTTTTAATTAACCGAACATTGGAATAAAATTATGAAACGTATTCTTTCAACGAACAAAATAATTGAATATGAATTCTATTCTATTCTTTATTGATTACATCCTAACTAGCCTTGTATTGTTTTATTGGGCTAGCTCAAGTGATAAATCACTTAATTTAAAGTCATCACTCGAACCTCAAAGAGAGGGTTCGACTTCACCGAGATTATCTTGGAGCAGTTTGAAGCTATTACACTCTCCAAGTTGAATAGAAGTGTGGAGTAAAACAATGATGTTTACTAATTCACTAATATCAAATCCATCTTGGCAAAAACTTGTGTGAGACCGTCTCACCATGAGACGGGTCAGAGATGCACATGTAACACTTATATGCTCAAATGTAATACTAATAAGGAATAAAATTTTTGTTACTTATAAGGGTAAATGTAATATTTTTAAGGGAAAATACAATACTTTTACATTTCGATTTAAAAGTATTACATTTTTCCTCAAAAGTATTATATTTGCTCTTATAAGTAATGGGCACTTGTCAACATTACTTATTATGAAAAATGTATTACTTTTTCTCTTATAAATAACAAAAATTGTATTCTTGATTAGTGTTATATTTGAGCATATAAGTATGACATTTGCACATATAAGTATGACATTTGCATGGTACTTTGATCCGATCCGACCCGTCTCACGAATAAGGATCCGTGAAACGGTCTCACACAAGTGTGACCCATCTATCTTTTGTCACCTAAATACAAAACTAATCAGATCCGCACTCCACTACTCAAGAAATTCCAGGTACAAATTAGAACCACCAGGCACCATCCACTGAATTTACCATCTTCATTGTCAGTCACTGCTTCCAAGTCCCCAATCGTTATACCATGTACCATGGTTCATATTGTATTCTAAATCTTGATACACAAATTATGTACCTTTCATTAAAACTTTTTGTACTTACAGTTAACAAATAACTTGATAATTGCTGACACATAATATGATAGCTACATGTATAGAAACTTTCAACTACAGGTACAACATATGTCACTACAGATACAAAATCTGAAGGTTATTTTTGAACGAGGGTTTACAATGCAAGGTAGACCCAGGTCCATGGTATAATTTGTGGCAAACAATCGTTATACCCTGCACCACGGTGCACATAGCAATGTGCACCACGAACGTAAAACGACGTCGTTTTGATGTTAGTGGACGCGGACGCGAATGACTCTAGGGAATTGATTATCTATAATACACATAATCATTATCTATAATACACAGAACGTTTGCCTAGAATACACAGAATGTTTGCCTAGAATACACAGAATGTTTGCCCAGAATACACAGAATATTGACACAAAATACACATATGTTAGTGGACGCAGATGCGAATGACTCCAGGAAATTCATTATCTATAATACACATAATCATTATCTAGAATACACAGAACGTTTGCCAAAAATACGCAGAATGTTTGCCCAGGATACACAGAATATTGACACAAAATACACATAATTCATCCTCATAACAATCGAATGCACAAACATATCACAACCTGTGTTAATAACATGAGTACACAGAATATTGACACAAAATACACGGAATTCATCCTCCTAAACATTCGAATGCACAAACACATCACAACATGTGTTACTAACATGAATACACAGACGGTTGCCTAGAATACACAGAATGGTTGCCTAGAATACACAGAATGATTGCCTGAAATACACAGAATATTAACATAAATACAGACACCGATCGAACCGGGAAACGTGATTTCCAAAAAAACGGACGATTAGTTTATAATGCTCAAAACGACGTCGTTTACGTACGTGGTGCACATTGCTATGTGCACCGTGGTGCACGGTATAATTTAATGGGCTAGATTTAAATATCAGGCTTGGTTATTTATTTCTCAATATGTATTAGTTGGGCCTTAACCTATACTATTTTTGTCATATTTATTTATTAAATAGAAATAAACATTATTATTTTTGATCCAGTTTAAATTTGTAAAAATATGCGTTTTGGAGTAATATGTATTGAGTTAATTTCCTTTTTGGTCTTAGACTTATAGTAGTTTCGACAATTTTTGTCCTCCATAAAAAAGTTTGCCACATTTTGGACACTCTTATTGTGACAAGGACAATTTTGATCCTTCGTCTATATTCCTGTTAGTTGACCGTTTAAGAGGAGGGTATTTGCGTTAATTCTGCCTATTTGTTTCTAAATATTATATCCATGCGTGTTTTGTTCTTGATTTCAATAAAAAGAATTAATCTGATAATAAAGAAAACATTATATATCTAAAATCCCTAATTAATTTCTCTGGTTCTCTGATTTCTCTCATCGTCTTCATTTTTCGAGCTCCGACACTCCGACTAGGTGACTCCAACGCTCCGACTCTCTCATCATCCCCAAGCTCTAGCTTTACTCCGACTGGATGACCAGCTACGGTTGGCGACAAATACTCTAGCACGACAGCTTGGCAAAGTGGACGACTGACGAGTGATGACCGTCTTACTGCTGCGAACCATCAACCAACTTGCTATTGCAAATCAATTGTTGCGATGGTGCAACCGTAAACCAAGCTGTGACCATCGTCGTCCATCAATCTATCAAAGGTAATCTTATTGCCAACATCCATCATCATTGCTCCATTCGTAATGCGTAGGGTTTGCTTAAAATTGGGTTTCAATTGAATGGGTTTCACTTTCTTCTCTGCGAATTGGGTCTTCTCTACGAATTAGGTCTTCGAATGGTTGGATTTCCTTCGCATTTGGTCTTCGACTTGTAGGATTGGAGTCCAATTTTGAGTTCCTATGTAGACTTAGGTTTGTTGTCTGAAGGTGTCGGGGATTTTCTTGGAGGTGTCGAAGTCGACGGAAACAATGACAATTTTGGTAGTGTTGGGTTGACAACGAGAGATAGAGCTTCGGTGGGGCGTTAAGAGTAGGGGAGGGCGTTCATTGAGTCTATAGAATAGCCGGTGAACTTGGCGGTGGCGATGGCCTGAGTCCGAGGGACGAAGGTGGAGTCATCGACTTAGGAGCCAGAGTTTGTGGAGAAGGCTTGAATTCCAGGTATGAATTGCAGATCTTGCTAGTTGTTAAAGTAGGCCGCTGTAGAGGTGGAGATGTGGGTGAGCGACGAGTCTTGAGTCTCCGTCTAGCTGTCCGGAATAGCGAACCAACGCCGCCACCGAAGAAGTCCTCTAGTTGCTTATGCTACTGCTACGGTGACAACGACAGGGGGGGTGGTGGATTTGTGCCTCTACAAACCCATGGAACACCGGCGATTCGTTGTAAGCAAGGATTGAGAAAGACAATCTAGAAGGTTGCGAGAAGGAAATAGGTTGAATTGACAAAAATATCCCTCTCTCAGACGGTCAACTAACAGGATTATAGACGAAGGACCAAATTGTCCTTGTCACAATAAGAGTGTCCAAAATGGGCAAATTTTGTTATGGAGGACTAAAATTGTCAGTCACTATAAGTCTAGGACCAAAAAGGAAATTAGCTCACTAATCACAACAAGCAATTACACAACACATTTTTATCTAGTTAGAATCTTACCAAACATTGACTCTTATATACATTTTTGGACGAATGCACACTATTATCCATGCGTGCACTTGCATTGTGCACATATAGGCTATTTGCAATTGTGTGTATTCACGTGGCTGTTTGTGTGCATTCTACATGCGATGACATGTATTTATTTGTACATTTTATCACTTTTTGGACATGTATTTCATTGTTGTTTGATTGTTTCATCTATGTGCATTTGTATATTGCGTTGTTACAGTCACTTAAAAAACACCCAAAGTATTGAAATATGTTAATCCAGTGTTATTTATCCATTTTTCCACAGTGAGATGTTTTTGTCACATTCACTTTTTTCCTAAGAATACTAAAATAAATAGAACATCGCAAACGGGTGCACCCATCAAATGACATACCAACAAAACATGTTCCTAAAATGCACACAACAATACAAACATGACAATAATACAAACATGTGCACATTATGTCAATTTTCTCCCCAGCCCCAAACCCCTCTCGCCTTCCCTTGGCCATTGCAGGTGAACAAACCACCATGCAAACATGCCAATAGACAACAACCTGAAATACACACAATATTACAAACAAGTGCACACTATCCATCTTTTCCCAGATCGAACCCCGTCCGCCTCTCCCTACCAACAAACACATTAACCTAAAATGCGCACAACAATACAAATAAGTACACACTATCCATCTTCCCCCTAGCTCAAAACCCCATATACCTTCCCCTACCCATCGCGGACCCCCACCCCTCTACAAGCACACAACATGCCAAACACATGCACACTAAACACCAACCACTCCATAGCAACTCCCCCCGAGGACCTAAACACTGTAAAATGCACTACAACTTCACTGGAACCCCGCAACAGTATAATGCACACAAAACATAACAGCCCATACAAATGCATACTAACCATTGTCTTGCCTCACATTGCTCTAACAACCCCTAGACTGCGAACACACCGATTTGCAAAACAACAAAGCATACTCAGCTAAAACTCACACAATAGAACCACGAGTGCACACAATAGAACCCTTGACTACAATTATTAAGTTGAATCTATTAACATCTTATTAAATTGTACAGAGTATATGTCAAGATCTTATAATTTTATTTTTCCTATTCAATACAAATTAACAATTATCTCTAGAGCTTTTATTTTTTAATTTAAATATTCAAGTTAGAAAGTTTTTAATATCCCAGGCTTACATCAAGACACTAATTTATTTGATACCGAGATCTTATAATTTTATTTTTCCTATTCAATACAAATTAACAATTATCTCTAGAACTTTTTTTATTTTTTATTTTTTATTTTTAATTCAAGTTAGAAAGTTTTTAATATCCAATGCTTACATTAAGACACTAATTTATTTGATGATACCAAGCTATATGGGAGGAATTCTTAGTCTCTCCCAATATCCATTGCTTTATGTTGGAAAAAATAGCATAAAAATGGCAATTTAAATGGCTATTTTGTGATACAAATATATGTGGGATCCATTTTCAATTTGGGTTGGGTCAAAATGGATTCGGGTTCTTCGTTGTTAGACGAACAGATTGATATATTGTAAGGCACAAAACGGATAATGGGTGAATGAGAAATTGGTTCTCAAAGTTGACCCATTTGAGTTGGAAAAATGGTGGGAAAACTTTAGAATAAGGATTTGTCCCACATTGGTTTGGGAAGTGGGTTTGCACCACTATTTATACAAGAGCCTTTATTAGGTTTAGTGAATTGTATAACATAGAGGCTCTCTTTCGCACAAATAAGGTCTTAAGGACAGTGTAGAAAGTACACGACTCAAGCTTACCTTTGTTGAGAAATTCTTTTTGTGCTTGTTGTTTTTTAGAAATATTATTTTCGTAATATTATTTCTTACCACTTTATTCACATGCAAGATCAACTTGAACTTGAGGTGACAACCAACTTTCGCCTTAAATTAATTAGTATAAAAAGTAAAATAATAAAATTAGTGGAATCAAGTTTCCTTTTAATCAAACTAGATGGCTATATTGGGATATATAGTGAGATCAAGTACGGAGTATTACTTTGTTTCAAAAAGTACGGAGTATTACTTAAGAGGTTAAAACAAAAGAATCAGCAATCCTATATAAATCTGATTTGACCATTGGCCATAGCGATTGTGGGGCTTGGGCATTTAGAGTGTACAACCTTCCTCTCCTTGCACAACACACAGCAACATTATGCCTTTGAAATGAAGAACCCTCAACTTGGAATTCTAGTATGTAGTATTTTACATTCATTAATGAATCTTCTCTTATGTTTGATTGAATCAATGTCCCCTTCACTTGTGGGCGTTTGCTTGTTGAGCTTGTGATGGTCTTCACAATGGCTTCTCCTACTTCTTTTGCTCCTCCAAATGCTTCTATCCTGTGAATCATGAGATTCTTGTTGCATTGGTCCTTTTTTTTTTTTTTTTTTCCTCACTAGTGGTTAAATATTTTGATGTAATATAATAATGCACATAACATTTATGAGTAGGCCAATGGTTTTGTGGTTGAGCAGATAGGCTCGTAAGTTGTAACTTTATATATGAGTTGATTGTTCATCTTTTTATATATGCCTAATTTCATTAAAAAAAAAGTGTATTATTAGATGTGTCTTGTAACACGTATTATTATCTTTCGAATTAATTAATTACTTATGAGTTAACTAGCTTACTAATTGTTAATTGGGCAATGTAATATCAAATGACTTAAGGTTTTTTTTTTTTTTTTTTTTNTTAAGGTTTTTTTTTTTTTTTTTTTTGAAACAAAATGATATAAGGTTTGATACAAATAGTATTATAAGAAATAGTTAATTCATTTTTTGGTCAAAGATTTATAAGTGTTAGTCCACTTTTAATCCTTTTTATTAGAACATCCACATTTTATCCTAGTATTATTGTGGCATGACTATTTTTGGTCTTCTATCAACAAAATAGTTTTAATGTCGTTAAATACAAAATCATCGATCTTCAATTATGGATTTTTTTTTTAAAAAAAATAAAACATAAAAATATAACGAGGTCAACTCACTTTATATAAAAATGATTGAAATGTTTTTGTATTTAACGACATTTCAATGATTTTGTTGACAGAGAACAAAAAATGGTCATGTCACAATAATACTAGAACCAAATATAGACATTCTGATAAAAAGAATTAAAGATGGACTGTCACCTATAAATGTAAGAAAAAATGAAATTAATTCTCTAAAAAGAAGGTTATGCAAAGCAATATAGTTTCATACGACTCTTAGAATTACCAAAAAGAAACACAGTAACAAATATTAGACCAACACCAGATTGTGGTTTTATTTCATCCAATACGGAATTTACCTATACACACCTTCAGATATTGGCTACGACTTTACCTCGTCATCCAAAAATCAAAATGCCATAATATTTCTACCCAATTTATTAGTAACTTATATTCCCCTTCAAGTAATAAACTTATCTTTGAATTAATTAAAGTGAAATTTCATTTTTTTTTAAGATCACGAGATGTCCTCAGTAGAGTACTCTAAGTGTAAAAGGAACTTTTATATTCATACCATACTCAAATTAATCCATGTTTGTATAGGGTTGGTTCAATTAACGGAGAAAGTGCTGACCAGATCCATTTTATTCAATTCATAATCAGTATAAGTATTAAATTGAAATTGCAGTAATACTTACGAGAAATCAATTGGAACGGGTGAGACAATAACGCTAACATTGAGCTCTCCACTCGACCCTGGTGGTCCAAACGCAACCACAGGCTCATTCACGTTTCGTCTACGTTTTTCGCCACTATTCAAAGCCGGTGGATCAAGGGATCTTTCTACTTTCTCAGCTGTTCGATACAACAACGTTTGATCTCCGACCCAATTTGATGGATACAAAAATTCTATATTTTCATAAAACATGAAAAAAAAAAGAACTTTAAAACAAAAAGGATTTGGAAGTATATTATTTTATATATGTTTATGTTACATATATTGCTAATTAATTAACCTAGTACTCAATATTAGAGTAACTTTCATTTTTATACTAATTTCCTTTTCGTTAATTTCATTTTTATTCTAATTTCCTTTTTCACATTTAGTACACAACGACCATTTTTGGTAAAATAGTTAGTATATCAGCTACTTTTGACTTGTTAACCACTATTAACTATTTGACTTGGATAAATAATCAATATGTATATTTGATTAATTAGTTTTTTATAATAATTTATTGCTCTAAAACACTACAATATATTTATGTAATCAGATATCAATTAACAACTATTTATCAAGCATATTTCTACAATTAGTTAATATTATCAATTAGTCAAACCCACTAACACAATCAGCTAACAGCTATTTACCAAATAGCCACAACTTCAAAATCAATCATTTTTTTTGAGAACAATCAATCACATTTTCTAAAAATTATTAATATTAAAAGCAGAAATAATTCTTCGTATTATTGTACACTAGTCCTTTTTATCCCATTTGTTTCAATTAATATTGTCTTTGGACTACAACCCTGATGAATTTGATCAAAATGCAAATTATAATATCTCATTTTATATTTATAATCTTTATATTCAATTTAACTAAAACTTGATTTAAGTTGAGCTTTTGAAATTTAAAAAAAATATTAAAAACAGGTAAGTTCTAAATTTGGTCTTTGAATTTAAAATTGACCAAATTCAATATGGTTCTCAACTATTGAAAATGTGTTAATTTTAATTGTAAAATTAAATTCTGATACATTTTTAATAATTGGGAAAAGCTATTCATCAATCGTATGAGAGTATGAGGGCACAATGCAATGTAAATTATTAATTCACTACCCAATTAAGAACTCACTCACCAAATCCTTCATTTGCTTCAAGGCAGCGACTGTAACCTCCGATAGGATAAAGCACATCAAGCTTGAGACTCCGGGCGCTCTCCGGCGAGACGCCGAGAAGGAAACTCGTGATTCCACCAAAATTAGCACCCACCGCAACCAGAGAAGCCGTGCCGATACCAGTAAGAAGCCGCCGCCTAAACACCGACGCTAGCGGCGCAAATTGGTCGGCTGGAGACCCCTCGGGTCGCATCGCCGCCACTTCCCGGCTTCTCTCGTCCCTGTCGCCGGAAGATTGTGTCATTTTGATCCGGTATAGGGAAGCACTTGCAGTGGTAGCTTTGAGAAGATATTGCATTATAATTAATTGAGAATATGTATCCAAACAATTAAGTTGTGATATCGAGGCAGTCGTGTAGTATAACCGTAAAAGAAGAGTCTGCAAAATAGATGCGTTCCTATAGCCACTAGCCACTTTGAATAAGAGGTTCCCAATGCCACTAAAAAGTGATAACCCTATCCAAATAAGTAGACAAATGACTTTTTTATTTTAAGAATAGCTAAATTGACCACTGAACGTAATGTGAAAGTGTAATCAGACGACTGGACTAAAAAACTTGTAATTACTCCACTCAACGTCCCAAATGCTTTCAAGTTGGTTCCACCCTTTCCTTCTAGTTGATTGTTAACCTTGATGATTAATGGAAATTTTTATTCTGTTTATTTATTTTCCTTCATTTTCCTTTCTTCTAGAGTGTTAAAAACAAACTGCTTGGCATTTTCTTATTCTATTTCTCTTCTTGATTCCACAAACCCTAGGAGCTCCATATTGTTCTTCGATTTGCTTTTCTTCTTCACTCGTTCTTGTGGTTTGTTGAAATCTTCTCTCGGATGTTATATTGTTATTCTATTTCTCTTCTTCTATATAGAAACCCTAGGAGCAGGTGTATGAGAAACGTAACTGCAATAGTTTTTTCTAATTCAAGGTCGTCTTCAACTTCTCTAAAAATATCGAATCGCAATTATACTCTCCAATACGAGCCATGTTTGTACTGTAAATGTGGGTTGAAATCTCCATTATGCACAACCATGTTTGCATAATATCCTCAACACAAATGAAAAACCCACATCCATTGCCTTGAAAAAACACGGTAAACCCTTATGCAAACTAAAGAAGATTTGTTATTTCATATTTTCTTTCAGTTTGTATAAGGGTTTACTGTGTTTTTTCAAGGTAGTGGATGTGGGCTTTTCGTTTATGTTGAAGATATTATGCAAGGAATGGAAGCTATAGAGTATAAATCTACCAAAATTGATTCAATGGAGTTAAAAAGGACTGTTGAAAGTTTAAAAGATGAAGTTTCGGTGGTCCAAACGAGATTGGGGAGGATTGAATAAGCCACGAAGAAATTGATAGAATTTACCATCATAATTATGTAAAGATGGTTACAGTTGTAGGTGTTGGAGTTGTAGTTGCTTTAGCTGCAATTTTATGGTTTAATGTAAGGTTTATAGTGAATAAACCTGGATTTCCTTATCTTTCGTAGATGAATTGTTGGACCTGATGAATAAATGATGAATGGTTGCTATTGATTTTTATCTGGCTGTGTTAAACTGTGACTGTATGGTCATGTTTATTGGACAAACTATGTTAAACTAGTAACCAAGCAGACATACCATAAAGCACTTAAAATTGACCATAAGCAGCAACATACCAAGCTGTAATCAAAAGTTTCCAAATTCAAAAGTTGTAACTAATAACCATTTGTAATCACAAAACTCCAAATTCAGAAGTTGTGTAGTACTGACCAAATTCAAAAGTTTCACATTAATTAACAATCTAATCAAAAAAGAAAAACAATCTAATCACAAGTTTTCAATACTGACTCCAATCACAAGTTACAAAATACAATTACAAAAATATTAGGCCACAAGTTGGCAATAGGCAGTACTGACCCCAACCACAAGTTTCTTTAGTTGGATCAAAATACAGTTACAAAAATATTAGGCCACAAGTTGGCAGTACATACTCTAAAAGCCTTAAATTGTTCCACTACTGATTCTTTTTGCCAGATACACTTGTATTCCTTCCAATTGAAAGCACTTGTTGTCCTCTTTGTCCATGCTACATAATGCATAAAGGTTAAATTAGATCTGGCAATTATCGACACGACCCGTTAACACGACACGAAACTGGACACGAAAATAACGGGTTAGTGTTTAGCCTTAACATGTCCCGGGTCGTTAACGGGTTGACCCGTTAAGAACCCGTTATGTTTTCGTGTCTTAACAGGTCAACCCGTTAAACCTATTAAGAACCCGTTTAACCCGTTAATATTATCGTGTTAACCCGTTTACACGAACCCGTTTACACAGACACGTTTAGAACCCGCTAAGAACCATTGTCTTTACAAAATATATCATGAACTGATGAACATGATTAAGAATGAATTTACTACATTAGGCCAAGATCATACACCAATTATTGATGTTCGACAATATGAAATTTGAATGTTTATTGTGTTCAATTTTATTCTAAAAACTAGTATGAACTTCTTTAATTATGATTTTTGGATGTTATTTTATAATTTTATGAATGTTATAAATTGAATATTTTTTTAGTTTGTTTGATGGATTTGATTGTATGTTTTATTTCTTTTTTATATAATTTAACTTTAAATTTTAGTTTTTAATATATCAATAGATTTGGCAGGTTTAAACGGGTTTCGTGTCATATCGTGTCGACACGATCCGAAACCCGTTAACAAAACTTGTCTATCGTGTCAACCCGTTTAACCCGTTAACAAATCGTGTTCGTGTACGTGTTACAATTTTGAACCCATTAACCTTAACGTGTCGTGTTCGTGTCGTTATCGTGTCGACCCGATAACGAACCCGTATACATGAATTGCCAGGTCTAAGGTTAATACATTAGTCGTACTAATTATAACATCTAAAACTATATAAATTTAAGAACCATGATTCACTTACATTTAATATTTGTGCTCCAGTATTTGGGTTGATGTATACACCAAAGGCACCCGATCTTTTCCTTTGTTTAGTTGTCCTAGAAGCTGAGGCAGAACCACCAGCTGAAGGAGTCTTAGAAGTTGAGGCAGAACCACCTCCTAAGGCAACAACAGATGGTGAGGCAGCAGCTGGCATAGAACTCTTTGTAGGGCATATTTTCTTTGAATGTCCCTTTTGTTTACAAATGGAACATATCATAAGTCGACCTTGCCTTGAAATTTTGCCAATAGGGGGTTCATTAGGCTCACGGGTTCTTTTTTTATTTGGCCTATCGGTCATTGGCCTTAGTAAAGTAGCTAATATTTCTTCACTATTAGTCCTAGGCCGGCTGATTTCACCATTGAGTGGTTGGATAGTAGTGTGACTATAAATCTTCTTGTAAACTTCCTTGGAGTAGCATTCATCAATGTACTATTCTGGATCTTTGCCTTTATGAAATATGGCACAACACGCATGTGCACAAGGTATACCTGTGAGGTCCCAAGATCTACATGAACATGTTTTCCCTTCTAGCTTCACTTGGAATTGTTGCCTTCCCTTCTTGATCTCATAGCCATCATCCCTGGCCCGTTGAAGTCAACATGCCAACCTATACTTTCAAATATGTTCTCATTGAGCTTTTTCATTATCCTAGGTCCGAAGTTACCAAGCCATTTCTCTACCTCTTTCCTGCATCTTGCAATCCTTGTCATGGTAGCAACCCTTATATCTTCCAAACATCTTGATTATTGGTTTCCTCTTTGTCTTGACAATTGTAACTTCTCAAATATCATTCTCAAAATTAGTATCTTCACTGTCTTCACTATCTACCTCATCTACATCATCAAAATCATTATCTTCTTCATCACCTTCATTAATCCCTTCATCACTCCCTTCACCTACATTACAATCACCCTCATTTCTTTGCTCATTACCCTAATCATTCCCTTCACAACCAGGTAACAAATAGCTTGGAATTAAATCAACCTCATCTATTCCATAATCTACACATATATCACATGATTTAAATTTAATTACTAGTGTAGTGAGGTCTAGGGTACTTACGTCATTACACAAAATTCTTAGTTTATCCAATGGCTCATGGAGTGCTTTATAATACGGTGTCTCTATTTTTCCATACTGACATTCTTTTATGAAATTCACTAAATGTGGGTATGAAAGCAAATCTGGGTCAATACCAACATACCAAACATCCCCATTTATGTATTGGAATTCTGAATCTTTAACAAAATTCCCCCATGGTGTATTATTAGTTCTACACTACACATCACTAGGAAACCTAACAACAAAGAATCCATCCTCAGCATTTTAATTAGCAATTCAATTAAATAATATAAGCAATTTTTTTAAAACCTAACACAAATCTGTCTCAATTCTCCATTAAATAATATAAGCAATTTTTTAAGGGTTTATATTCCACAAGTTTGACTCAATTTTCCATTAAACAATGTTACCATTTTTCTTCTATTTTTTTAGGGTTTAGGGACCACAACTCTGACTCAATATTCCATTCAACAATGAAAGCAATTTTCAACTTTATTCTTAGGGTTTAGGGATCACAACTGTCACTCAATATTCCATTCAATAATGAAATCAATTTTCTACTTTGTTTTTAGGGTTTAGGAACCACACGAATGACTCTATGTTCAATTAGAAAATGCAAAGCAAATGACATCAAGATAGCGACAAGGATGGACCACAATATACATCGACAAAACTAATACAAAGCAAAGATGTCGGGATTTTAGTTTACATGCAAAATAAAGTCGCATGCTTTTCAGAAAAACTAACAAAAACCCAGACCCAACTATCAAATTGAAATGAAATAACTTAGAAACTCATACCTTAACTTGAGAATTTGAAAAAACAAACTGAAAACCTTCAAACTGTTGAAGCAACAAAGCAACAACCCAAGTAGTCTTTGGGGATTTTTTATTGAAACAAGAGTAAACGAAGGGTTTGATGATTTCTGATTGAAGCGATTTGGGGATTTCTTATACTATCGATTTGTTTCTTACACGTTGAAAGAAAGGAAAACAAAGGAAAAGAATAAATATTGCCATGTAATCATCCAAGTCAGCAATCAACCGGAAGGAAGGGCTGGAACTGGCTACCAGGTGAAATTGAAAGCATTTGGGGCTTTGAGTGGAGTAATTGCACTTTTTATAGTCCAGTGGTCTAATTGTACTTTTGTGTTACGTTCAG
The DNA here is from genome assembly GCF_003576645.1 of Ipomoea triloba. Taxonomy (NCBI): domain Eukaryota; kingdom Viridiplantae; phylum Streptophyta; class Magnoliopsida; order Solanales; family Convolvulaceae; genus Ipomoea; species Ipomoea triloba. The sequence continues at coordinate 18,003,711 of NC_044925.1, read as the reverse complement.
TGGCCAATGTTACTCTGTAGTAATACAATTTTTGCACATACATTTCAATGCATGGTGATGTTTTACAATTTTTGTAAATGATTGATTATTAATTATTGATAAATCCATAAGGGTTAAATAAGCTGCATAACTATAATAATAAATACTAAATAATTCTTTTTTTATTGCTTTTACATATTACAACGATAACTATTAATGACTGTCATGGTAGTTCTACTAGGAAAAAGACTCAGTGTAGTTTTTTTTCTAGTCTAGAAGAGGATAGCGTTGTCATGGTCATGGACAGATCGATAGTGGATATATATATATATATATATATATATATATAGTTAGGATCATATGAGATCACTTGTTTAGGTAAGATCGTGAGATCAGATCTTGTGCATCCATTTAATAATTTAATGGTCTAGATTGATTTAAGATGCTAAGTTAAAATGTGTGCGAATGGTGATTAAATGTGTGCAAACGGTGATTGATGTACAAGATTTGATCCCAAAATTTTTTAGTGGTCTAGATTGATTAAGATTCCAAGTTGAAGTGTGTGCGAACCGTGATTAAATGTGTGCGAACAAAGTGTGTGTGTGTCAATCAATCTATACCATTAAAAGGTATTAAATGGATGCACAAGATGTGATCTCACGATCTTATCTAAGCAAGTGGTCTCACTGGAACCCTACCCTATATATATATATATATATATATATATATATATATATATATATATATATATATATATATATATATATATATATATATAT
>NC_044925.1:17873152-18002442 GCF_003576645.1 Ipomoea triloba | reverse complement strand
TATATATATATATATATATATATATATATATATATATATATATATATATATATATATATATATATATATATATATATATGTTTGTGTGTGTGTTTGTGTGTGTATGATGGATGGTATACTAGGCCTGAGCTACATATATAGATCGGGCCAAGAAAGTAGCTGGATCATGGAAGTCCAAGAAGGATACATGCACAGAGCAACTTAATAGTTTAATAAGGATTAAACTCAGTATTCATAATGTAATAAGGATTGTCATTATTCCTAATGTGAATATATATGTATCTATGCTTGTGCACTATATAGATATATTTAATAAGGATTGGAGTCATTCTTTCTTCCTTCCTTCATTCTGATTTTCTCTACTTCCGTGAATATAATATATATGTATCTATGCTTATGTACTGTATGTTTGTGTTGTTTGGTTTGGAGACTTAGGGGGTGGTGAAGGAGGACACTCTTGAGGTTGTAGGGGAGGGATCTTTGTGTTAGACCACCAAGGTTAAGGTAAGACTCCATAGAAGCCCAACTTTATTAATTTTGCCCTGTATTTGCTGTGCATTTTCTGTTTGGATGATTTTATTGCATTAAATCTTATAAATAATGTTATGTGCTTGTATAAATGTGTATTTTAGAAAATGTAGCCTTGTGTTGGTATTTAAAATGTGTTGTTGGAGGTTTTGAGATGGTTGGAGGTCTATTTTGAGCATTAATGGAGGATTGGAGAAGGTCTGATGCATCGAAGAAAAAACTACTGCCTCCTTGTGTGTTTGGCCTTACAAGGCTAGCCACGGTACAGGGTGTACCGTGGGCCAGCCCCGCAAGGAGGCCACGGTAGGGAGTGGCCATCCACTCTATACCGCCATTCCATACCGCGACCATCGTAGTACACTACCCCACTTAGAATCCTTGGACATGGCTCGATGCGGGCTTGCTAGCCCCGCCAGGCAACGTTGTGAGCAAATGTGTATACTGTGTTGTTGATTTTTATGTGAATGATATGATCGGGGACGACTATTTTGAAGGGCTATGTACACTTACTATATTTTCATAAACCTTTATAGGTTTTTCACTTATAAGATGTTACGGTTTACAATATGTATATAAGTATCTATTTTATAGGTACAAATATCATGTTTTCCTAGCCTAAGGGCAAACCTACTTATGAGGCATACTACTATCTTCTAAATTATGTATATGTATATATCTTCTAAGCTATACTCTTATGTTCTTCTATCATGGCTAATATTTGGTGTTGTGTTGCGTTGGGTGTGTGAGTGACCAAATGTTTTCAAAACGTATAACTTAAATCGTTTTAACTACAAAACCCCATATATATTTTCTAAATCTATAGAAATGTACTTATTTTACGAGGCCGAGTGGTTTCTTACTTAGCACTTTATGCTAACTGTCTTCCTTTGTGTTTTTCCAACTTAATCCCATTTTCAGGTGTTGTTGATGTATGACGAGGGCGTTAGTAGGATCGACTGTTGGTAGCCCTATTCTTGTTAGCATAGTCCTTAGTTGACTCTGTTGATGTAGTTTGACTATGATGGTTTGTAGTAATCTAGGCTCTAGGGTTGGAAATTGGGGGTGTCACTTGGGGACTCGTAAGCAATTCTAAGCAATACAACATGTTTATTTTCTGCATATATTTTCTCTATATTTTTCCTATATACTTGTTATTTTAATTGTTGTGTTGGCTAGCCCTGGTAACATTGGTGCCATCTATGAGGATTGATACATATAGTCCTGACAAGCTGTGGGTATGTGGTGAGTGAATGTGATGGGATGTAGGTGGAATGTGTTGAAACGAAGAGTCAAGACTCCCCGAGTGTCGTGTTTCTCAAGGATGGCGAATGGGAACGAATTAGTGTGTTGGCATTTATGAAGTTGAAAGGGAAGAGTTTCAGGAATGGCTAGGGGTAGGATTCATTTGTAAGAGAGGGGAAGGTTGATAATGGCTGTGATAAAAATAAAGGGAAAGGCGGAGATTGGGGCTTTAGGCTTCTCTATGTGGTCTATCGTTTTACGGTTTTGTGAGCAAGAGACGTGGAATAGACTAGGGAGTTCGTGGCACTTTACCAAGTGGCATCACACTTTGGACTCCCACATCCTCATTCGGTTGGGGCATTTCATCGAACACATTGTCTACCACTCTTCTCGGACCTCGTCCTTTCGAACTAAGGGCGGGGATGTGGGTGAGTTAGACTCGTGAGTGGCCGCTATCGCGCACACACTCATTTTCTATGGGTTTGCTACCTAATGTGGCCACACTTGGGCACAAAGCTTAAAGAACATCATCCACACAAGTTCATCATCCATCAATCAAGAAACTCACAAATCAACTAGCAATTATATCAAACATCCACATAGTTTAGCTTTGGGGCCACCAATCCCCTTTCTACTCCACTCTAACATGCTAAAGAAACAAGAAGAAGAAATGAAATCTCAAAGAAACAAATATTAGATTAAGATTTGGAGAGAATAGTTACCACCCTCAAGAGGGGATTCTTTTACACTTTGTTCTTGAAATTCCAATCTTCATCCTTGCCCTTGGATCTAATCTAATCTAGAAGAAAAGGAATTTTCCCCCAAGAGGGGAGAAAACCCTCTACAATTTCAGATCTAAACTATTCTAAAAGAGCTCTCCCTAGGTTTAGGGCAAAAGGGATTTATATAGGTGACAAAAAGGGACAATTTTCCCGAAATGGCCCTTTGGCCCGACCACGCATGCCACCACGCGTGGTGGTGGGCGTGGGAAGCTACTGGAAAGATTCCACGCCCCTCCACACGTGTGTTGGGCTGTGTGGGAAGATGCTGCTTTGCGATTTCGTTTGTCTTTTGCTCTGTTTAGCCTCAAATCCCTTTCCAACCTGTAAAATACTTCAAAACTTTTCCTAGAATTGATGTTAGAAGATTTTAATCACATCTGAGCTAAAATGCACGTCATTGTTATGATCGGATGGCAAAACGTTACACTTCTATTCCATTTTAGACCCTTTTTACGTACTATTCTTGGTGCTTATCAAAGTTTCCACACTTAGACCTTGCTTGTCCTCAAGCAAGCATACTTTTCTAAACTCTAATCATATAAGCACCAAGAATAATTCGTTTTCTCATTATTGATTGATCTAGTGATTGTGTGGGTGTTCGGAGTTGAGTGGGTGAAATTCCCTACACTATCCACCAAGACCGCTAAACTCATGCCGGACAAATGTAAGAAATATGCTAAGGAAGTGAGGTCTCAAGAGATGGATATAACATAAAAATTTTGTTCACACCTTTCAAGCATGCAAATGACAAAAAGGGTTTCACCTTGTATTTTCTAGGGGCCTCCAGCCGATCCGACTAGTGGGAATGATGTGCACCCCTAGCCAATTTCCAACCAAATGCCAAAGCCCCTTTACGCAATATAAGTGAGGGCAGGGACATGGACCGCTCATCGCCATGGCTTGGGCGATCACTCTATTTTCTCAGTCCCCTCGGATCTCATTTTCGGGCGACCCGACTTCACATGGATCTCCATGCTTTTTCAAAGGTCAGTGCAATGGGTGCCCGAATCCAAGCGGGGTGGCTCACCTCCTCTCAATTTTCTCATCTTCTAGAGTCTCTTTGGGACAACCGACTTCACGTGGATCTCCACGCTTTTTCGAAGACGGTGCAATGGTTGCCCCATATTCTAGCAAGATGGCTCGCCTCTTATTTTATCTTAGGGAGTGGCCATATTGAAACCTTTTTACTTTTCACCATATCAACCCCTCATGCCTTTTTCTAGGGAGTAGGGATTTTTCACTCAAAGCTCACTTTAAGGCTCTCCTTTTGCCCCATGTTCTGCTAAGATTAATTCAATTTCCGGGCTTCACAATTTTTATCTTTCTAAAACTCAGGGGGTTCACACTCCCACTTCGAGAGATCCCTGCTGAGGTCCAAATAAGATACAAGGTGAAGAACATGCAAGCACACATAAAAATTTTCAATTTTGGGTCAAATTGTGCATATTGGTGCAAAGTGTAACTTCCAAAGCATATTTAAAACATTCGTATTTGACACAAGGTTAGGAGCCTTCCTAGATGGTATTGATAATAACACGCCCTCTAGTTCCTATACCTCATCATTCAATCAATCAACTATTTCAAGAAGCATACACCCTTTCCACACTTAAAAGTAAACATCGTCCTCGATGTTTCCATAAGGAACGGAGGAAAAAGGATATACGGTTCAAAGGGTTCCACAAACGCCCCTTTTCCACACTTAAACATGTGAACTGGGCTAAAACAATTCTACTAGTAATAAGATTGCATCCGACACAACAACGTCATGCAACTCTTCATATGTGAAACAAGGAAATATAGCAATCAAAATCAAACAGGGCATCTAAAAGGGATAAAAGAAATACTAACAAGGTGCATCCCTATTAAAAATTTGCAATCTGTACTTGCCCTTCAAAACTTGGTTAGAGTAAAGGTAAAGAAATAAATGAAGAATTAAGATTTTACCTTTCAAGATTGGTTTTCTTTGATGGTGGTGGAGTGGTCTCTTCTTCTCCTTATGCGTGGGTTGCCTCCCACGAGCGCCAAGTTTAACGTCTTTGGCTAGACGAAACGTGTTAAACAAGACATAAACAGGAATATAACAAAAAATATAAACAAAAACAAAAGTAAAAGGATTGTCCACAATCATAGTTTTGGATTATCAAACATAATTCACCATCATTTTCCTCTTTTTTTTTTTTTTTCTTTTTTTTTTTTTTTGCATCTGCTCCAAGTGCAGTTGATACTTGGAAGTTCTGGAGGGATCTCCAATCTGTAACTGGGGTAAACCAACTCGAAATGTTGAAGCTTGCTTGGTGGGAAGTCTGTTCCTCAGTTTGTGGTGGAGGTATGGATGGTGCAGGTTCACGGGGTGGTGGAGAATACATTGATGAGTCCACAGGTGAATACATCTCATTTGAAGATGGGAAAGGAATGATATCGGCGAAGGTGTGAATCCCGGAGATGTCATTGGCGTGTCAGAATGATTTCCCGCCATCTCATTGTCTTCCCTCGTTCGCGCCAGATATCTCAAGTTAAGCTTCGCGACGTCCTCGGGAGATAAAGGAACAATGTGTGCTCCTTGCAATCTATGTTCGAACCAATGTATCTTCATCTGGTGACCTAAAGAAACACACAGTCTCGTCACCAACGGGTCTATAAAGATTGCCTTAGTTGACTCTTGCTGTTGCGCAATGAGCAAATTTTTGCATACTAAGCTCCTGTTCACCGAGTTGCCTGTGTCCATACACCATAACATGAATAACTCTATCTTGGAGACTCGGTCGTAAGTCTCCGACCTGCCTTCCCAGGAATGTGCGATCACCTTCCACAAAACTCTTAAGTCCTCCCTTACAATATGAGAGAGTCTCACTCTTGACCCAACCCAATCAATGCCCGGCCTTGCGATCATCGACCAATATTTCCTCGGGGTATCTCTATCTCCGAAATCGTGTTTCAGCCTTCGATACCAGTGCTTCGACTGGTCATCTTCCTCATAAAATCCTAAGAGAGCGCCCAAGCGATTAGCCGAAATGTGATAGTCTTGGTTGAAAAGCCAAAATTTGATCGTTGGGCTGTAGAGGTCTCCGGTCACTCCTTCAATATGTAGACTTGCGATGAATTCGTGGACCAAGGGAATGAAGGTATCTTGCCTCCAGCTCAACAGATGGTTCCAATAAGGCTCATGGATTAACTTTTCCAGTCCATATTTGCACTCGAACTCTTCTAGAACTGTTAAGTCGATGTACCTCTACTGCACAATTGGGAAGTTCAGCAGTTGTCTGTATCGACCTAACATAGTCGGTGTCATCAATAGAATTTGATTTTCTGTAGGCACTTCAATGTAGTGAGTCTTTGCGTTCCTTGTGCTGCTTTCTTCTTCCGGTGCTTTTCCTTTTTGGAGCCTCCGAACTATTTGTTGTGCAAGTTCATTTGGGGAAGACATTTTCCTATAATATAAACAAACAAAGCACCATACAAGGAAAAACATTTTCCATTTTTAATATGAATGTGAACAATATTGCACTTTTAAAGAAAGGATCATAAAAACTCATTGCATGTAACATCATTTTGGTATTTATCAATAATTCTATCATACACATACAATGATTAGTTCATTCTACTCCATGCTCAACTCATAGTCAAAAGGTTAACAAATGGTCAATTTCATCTTCTTCCTCAAGACTAGCTTGAGGTTGAAAAATGGAGAAAACACAAAAGTTCAAATTAGACAAAATATCATGTTGGATATGGTAATGTGGTACCTAAAGAGTAGGAAAGTTACAAACTTTACCAACCATATCTAATATATCATCATAGATCTCATCATGATAAGGAAACATTCAAAGCATATTGGTTTTGAAATCTAGATGTTAATGAGAGGAAAAACATGGAATACTAGTCTTATATGGGCAATGTAGGCTACACATAAGTCTAAGAAATCACATTATAACAAGATTTTGCAAGAAAAGCTTCTATCAACAAAGACCCATTCATATGCTTCATAGAGATTCAAAGGTCTAGCATTCAAGCACTTTAAAAGCAAAAGATGAAGAAATTTACCTTGAGAAGCTTTTGAAAGGAGAATAAGAGTAGAAGATCTTGCAAGGAAATGCCTTTTGATGGAGTATTTTCAGCTTGAGAGTGATATTAGCTCGTGGTGGTGAAGAAATGGGGTAGGGAAGGGTTTTAAACTACTTCGCGTGAAAATTCCGCGAAAAATCTGGTGCCCGTCCACGCACGTCACCACGCGTGGTGGTGGGCGTGGGAGCTCACTGGTTTATTTCTACGCCTGCTCACACGCGTGTGAGTGGCGTGGCAGCTTACTGGAAATGTTCCACGCCTGCTTACACGCGTGTGAAGAATTGCGGTATTAGGGTGGTTGATTCGTCAAAAGATATTTGTATGTTAAAACGGAAAGTCTGTGACTCCCCGAGTGTCGGTCTCGAAGGAGGGACGTGGAGGTGTGTCAAGTGTTCGGGAGTTTACTTGATTGGATCATGCATAGGATTCGAGTGTGGTGAAGGGTGGATTTGTGAGTGAGAGTAGTTCATTTGGTTGGTTTTGAGTGCAAGAGAGTAGTAAAGTAAAAAGAATTTGTAAATATGTAAAAGGGGTAGGGATTGGATAGTGTTCATGGATGTTGCATTGTGGAGTGTCTAAGGTCATGGATCGGGATTGCTAGGATATTGGCTATTCAAGAGTGTGTTGTCTTAGTCCTTTTCCACCTTTGTGTACTAAGGCTTCTTTGACTTAGGAGTGCCTACAAGCATCCAAAGTTCTAAGAGGAATTTTATCAAACACTTAAGCTACACACTATCCTACTATTCTTAAGAAGTCCATAGGAACTATGATTGTGTCAAGCTTCAAATCCTAACTCTAATCAAAGACATGAAAGAGTCAAGAGCTCAATCTCTCATCTAGATTGGCCAAATCCAAACAAGATCTCATCAAAACAACAATCAATAGACAAGAATAGGTAATCCATCAACACAAACACATAAATCCAAGATATAGAGATAAGATCATCACACTAGCAACATTCAATCACACAATCCAAATCCCTAGACTAAACTAGCTACTCATGATATGAAATTCAAGCAAAGGCTAATTTAATCCAAGAACAAGATAACTAAAATTATAGAAATGAAATAGAAATCACCTAGAGAGAAGAAGATCTTCAATCCAAGCTTGTTGTCTTGCTACAATAGAGATTGATCTAATCTAAAAAACTAAGAAAAATGGAGAAAGTTCTCCAAAGGAAAAACTAAGAAAGGGAAAACTAATTTTCTGGGAACCTCCTCTGAAAATCCATCAAAGGGGTTTAAATAGTCTTCGAAAAAGCAACCCTAGTCGAAATTCGCACAGTGCAGTTTCCACGCCTGCTCACACGCATGTGAGTGTGCGTGGGAGGCTACTGGATTAATTCCACGCACGCTCACACGCGTGTGGCCATCCTGATAGGTCCTCCGGGGCTCCGATCTTGCCTGGTTCGCTCTTTAAGCTCAACTTTTGGTCCTTTTTGCTCTCAGGACTCCTGTTTCACCTTCTTTAGGCTAAAAGTAGCTTTTGTGCGTCAATTAGTGATTTTCAAGCATTTATGAGCATAATTTACCATGTAAGGATGCTATAGACGTGATAAAACACCCTAATATGTGCTTGATTTAAGGGTATCTCGGAGGCTTATCAGCGTGGTAGCAGGCGTGGAAGGCGTGAATTACAGGATTTTACCTCGATTTTCCTTCCTTCCTTTGCTAATGATGATGCTTGTCGATCGATTGTGGGCAATTCGTAACTCTCGGGTTGATGATCTGTACTTGTTAGCTTAGCCGAGGTTATAGAAACATTATTGAAACAACGATAAAGAAGAATATATTATAGATAAATAAGAAAAACTTAAGGAAATGTAAGATAACATTGGGATTACCTCCCAAGTGCGCCATGGTTTAACGTCTTCTGGCCAGACGTAGTGTGGCCTATCCTTCAAGGCACACTGATTTTGGGACTTTTCCAAGCGTCCCATGCACTTTGGCTTCAAGGTATGTCCCAAGATGGGTAACATCCTTGAATTCTCACAAAGATAAAGGAAGAACATTATGCATGAATAAAAGTTTTTTAGACTCAAACACCCTCCTTAATTCTTCTAGGATGGCGTACGTTCACTTCCTTTTCTTCATCTTCCCTTTCTTTTCTAAGGATATTTTCATTCATAGTACTTGTTTCATACCATATCTCTTCACTCCCTTCCTCAATTTTGGTTTTAGCAAGATTATCCATCTCACCTCTCTCCGTAAGATCAAACGTGAAAATCTCATCACTTTCTATCATCCCTGTTGGTCCCGGTGGTTATGGTCTGAGTCTAGAAAGGGGGGGGGGGGGTTGAATAGACTTACAAAGGATTTTGAAAACTTTTTCGATATCAAAGATATAAGGGCAGCGGAAAGGTTATATCAAATTTTAGTTTTACTTTGCACTAAGGAGATTTTCCTTAAAAAGGGTTTTTTTAAGTTTGTGTAAGATATGCAATGCAGTACGTAAATATAAAAGAGTAGAGAGAGAGAGAGATTTTTATAGTGGTTCGGCTGTTAACTAAGCCTACTCCACTCTTTTTCACAACTCGTGAAGGTTTGTACTATAATCCCCTTTTTATAGTACAAACTCCGTTAGAACAAGCTCCTTTGATCACTTAGCCCGTCAGCTTCGTTGTTGTAGGTTTTTCAACTTCCTCCAAGTTTACTCCGCTTCTTTCTACTTCACTTGTAGAGATGGTTGAAAGGTTGTGATGTTTCTCCAACTTGAAATTCTTGTGATTAGTTTCCTTGATGAGCTTTTTAATCACACAAGAACTTCTTTTAGCTAAATATCACTTGTATGCTTTTGAGCATTTTATCACACTGAGAGCAGTTTACTTGCTAGACAATTTTCGCTTTTTCAACCTTGTCAAAGTGAGATGGGACAAGGGTATTTATAGGTGAAATTTCAGATCCGTTGGAGGGAAAATGAAATTCAAACCTATTATCTAGTGTGTAATATCCAATGGGTAAGGTTTTGACCTTTTTCAGAATGTCAGTACTTTCTAGCCGTTTGTTCACTTTTATGCAAGGACAATTTGTCTTTTGTCCCACAAAAAGGTGACAATCATTAAATGCTCCTTGGGATCGTTGCATTGGATCTGATTTGACATTCAGTTCTAAACCCATTCTCAAGGCAGTAGATAAGACAACTTTCAGAGAATGTCTTTGCCTTGGTTATATGAGAGAATGATTGACCTTATCATTCCTCTTAATCTCCTCGAGACAATCACAGTTGATTGCTCGGTTATAAGAGCTCGACCTTTCCATTCTTCGGCCTGTAATCCTAGTCTTCGGTTCTTCCAATCTTCAACTCTTCGGTTATTCAGTCTTCAACTCTTCAGTTTAATACTCTAAAGCTTTGATGTCAAAGGCTTAAATCCTTTTTATAAGTGATATCTTTAAGGATTCGATCAACCTCTAAGACTAAGACAAAAAGACTATTCTAAAAGACAACCTAAAAGAAATTGGGGATCTCCTCGGGTCATTGGTATCATCAAAATCAGTAACTTGGGGTTCCTAACAATTTCCCCCTTTTTGATGATGCCAACACACTACATTCACACTATTCGGCTTCCTTTATCCATAACGGGATTTTCATTAAAATGCCTGAATAGTTGAAGATACACATAAAGTATCCGAGGAGTGAAAACAAAGCTAGTTAACACACACACGCTGAACCCCAAACAAAAATGTCTTTTATTCATTAAGGAGTTTTTAATAAAAATATTACAAAGGAAAGCATAAGAAATTTTAAAAGTAGAGAATAAAGTTCTTCTTATTTGGAGCTTTCACCAGTCTTCTTCTTCTTCTGGTTCTCCCAATTTTCATACTCCTTGAGTTGGATCATGTCATTGATCTCTTTCCTTGCTTTCACAGTGTCGAGTCCTTCAATCTTGTATGCATATTTGTCGTGTAGCTTTAGCATTAGATAGTTCTAGACGACTTCGCCAAGGTTTTCTCCTCTTATGATTCGCCAATCCCACCACTTTATCAGCTCGGGAGCATTCATTCCATCAGAAAAGCTTTGTTGCATGGCGGTCAAGATTTGGGCAATACCATTCATCTTGGCTCGATCATCAGCAGATTTTTTGATCTTGTTTGCGTCTTCGAGTTCTTTCACAATCTTTTCAAACCTTTTCTGTTCTTCTTGTTGAATTATGAAGATCTCTTCGTCTTTCTTCTTCTGCTCGAAAATTCTTTCATTGTGATCTTTCAAGTAATTCATTCTGTCCATAGGTTTCTTTTTGTTCCAGAAGGGTGGAATGTTGCATTCCTGATAGTACTTTCCTGATCCTTCCCTATACGGAACATATTCAATTGGTTCTCCATTGACTCTTCGGGTCATTTGTTTCTTCTGCTTTTTAGAGCTCGGTTCACCGCCAGAAGGTTTATATTGTGTTCTCTTCAGTGATGGTGAAGGAGATGGAGTTTTTCTGAGGTTCAGGATGGCTTTTCTTTCTCGTGAGATTTCATCGTCGTTGTCCGGGTCATCATCTCCTCGGATAATAATTTCTTTTCCCTTGTAAGTGCTCGGAGGATGTGTTGTGGTTTCTTTCCTCTCTTCCCCCTTGTTGGCATCATGTACCTCAATAAGAGTGTCCACTTTGTTGCTTAAACGATTGATGCAGACTTGCAGTTCCTTTAGAGTCCATTCGAACTCTGAAACATAAGATCCCATTGTGTTTTGATTGCCTGTAACATACTCAAGTTTGGAGCAAGATAGATCAAGGCGTTCTTTGATGAAGGAATGTTTTGTAACCAAATCACGCTGTATGGTTGTGATTTCGGTTACCGATTCCTTCAGGGATCCAAGGGAAATAAGATTCTCCGAAAAGACGTTATCGATCTTCTTCTCAAGAGCCGTAATCCTTTCATCCGTGTTGGACTTAGAAGACTTCTTTTTCTACTTTTTGACATCCTTCTTGATCTTAGTGATGGACTCATTTAGAGATTTGAATTGAGCATCCTGAGACTTCGCCATTTCCTGAATAGCATGTAACAGAGAAGTGAAAGCAGAAGAGGTATTGACAATTACCTCAGATGAATCCGAGCTTTTAGATGCTAATAAGAACCAAGAATAGCACTTAAAAAGGGTCTTAATTAGATTAAAAGTGCAACGTTTTAACATCCGATCATAACAATTGCATGCATTTTAGCTCAGATGTGATTATAATCTTCTAACATCATTCCTAGAAATAGTTTTGAGGTATTTTACAGGTTGGAGAGAGATTTGAGGCTAAAATTGAGCAAAAGACAAAAGAAGCCACAATGCAGTATCGTCCCACGCAGCCTCACACGCGTGTGGCTGGGCGTGGAATCTTTCCAGTAGCCTTCCACGCCCACCACCATGCGTGGTGGCATGCGTGGTCGGGCCAAGGGTCATTTTGGGAAATTTGTTCCCTTTTGTCACCAATATAAATCCCCCTTGCCCTAAACCAAAAAAAAGGAAGAGAACAATATGAAAAATCATAGAGTAGAGTAGAATAGATCTAGAGGGTTTTTTCCCCTCTTGGGGGAAAATTCCTTTCTCTTATAGTTTAGATTAGATACAAGGGCAAGATTGAAGATTGGGATTTCAAGAACATGGTTGTAAAGATCCCCTTTCTAAGGGTGATAACCATTCTCTCCATTTTCTAATTTAATACTTGTTTCTTTGAGATTTCCTTTCTTTTTCTTGTTTCTTTAGTATGATAGAGTAGATTAGATAGGGGATTGGTGGCCCCAAGGTTAATCTATGTGGATGTTTGATATTATTACTTTGATTTGTGAGTTTCTTGTTTGTTGGATGATGAACTTGTGTGGATGATGTTCTTCAAACTTTGTGCCTTTTGTGGCCACGTTAGGTAGCAAACCCGTAGGAAGTGAGTGTGTGCGCGATAGCGGCCACTCACGAGCCTAACTCACCCACATCTCCGCTCTTAGTCCGAAAGGACAAGATCCGAGAGGAGTGGTAGACAAAGTGTTCGATGAAATGCCCCAACCGAATGGGGATGTGGGAGTCCAAAGTGTGACGCCACTTGGTGATGTGCCACGAACTCCCTAGTCTATTCCACATCTCGTGCTCGCAAACTTATCCAAAGATAGACCACATAGAGAAGCCTAAGGCCCCGATCTCCGCCTTTCTTATTTATTTCACACAACCACCAACCTTCCTACTTCCCTACAAATGACCTCCAATCCTAGCAAGTCCCGTAACTCTTACCTTTCAACCTCTTAGATGCCAACACGCTAATTCGGTTCCCATTCGCCATCCTTGAGAGACACGACACTCGGGGAGTCTTGACTCTTCGTTTTATCACACACACATTTACTCCCACTAAACACACAATCCGTCAAAAAAATGGCGCCGTTGTCGGGGATGGCAAACGGTTCTTGAGTTGTGTTGACATCTTTGAAGTAAAATTTTAAGAGTTCTTGAATTGCTTTCTTTCTTTTTGTTTGTGTTATTTTTAATTTTGTTATTTCATTAAGAAGTGAGTATACTATCTTTGAATATCTTGCTACTCACTTGCAACTACTTTTAGTTGCAAAATACTTGTTGGCTAAGCTATTGTGCAGGAAATTCTTGTTGAAAAAATCATTTGAAAGCTTGCCACTAAGTGCTAAAATGAATCCCCATGGTTACCCACACTATGGAGGACAATCCTATGCAAATCCTCAACCCCAACCATATCCATATTACCCCCATTCCACCTATACTTACCCTCCACCAACATACCGTTACCCACCTCCATACCATTACCCAATTCCACCAACATATCATTTACCACCTCCATATCACTATCTAATCCATACACCCAATAATCACCTACATCCCTATGAAACACCACCTCCACTTTTCCAAGAAACTTACCCTTCACAATCACCCAATTTTCAAGAAATTGACTCATTAAGCTCTAAGGACATATCTCAAAACATAGAGAGTAAGCTTGTGCAGATGATGCAACAACTTGACCCAAGCTATACTCCCGAGTCAAATTCATTCCCCAATTCCCAACTAAACACCTACTACCCACCTCCATCACAAATCCACAAAGAAAACAATACTACATATTCCTATGAAACACCATACTCTTTCCCGTATAATACCCATACCAATCCTTGTAATTCTATCCCACTGGTCACGAATGAAATTGAAATTCTAAAAGCAAAAATAGAAACATTTGCGAGGATGGCCAAGGAGGATACGACTAAACTGAAAGCCGAAATCAAGGGCGAACTAAAAGACTATCTCGCTACACTCCGGGAGGAAGGACTTCCATTAGAAGAAGTTGAAACGAAGATGCTATCCATGATGGAGGAGCTCATGAAGATCAATGTGTCCCGAGCCAACTCCACCATCATAGATGACATCCCCGCTTTGGGAGCCCACCCAAGGATTATACAAGGAGTTGAAGAAGAAAATGCTAGGGGAGAGGAGAGTTTTGAAGGAATAAAGGATTGTTATGCCCCGGTGCTTGAAGAAATTCCAATTTTCGAATTGGAAAATCAAAAAGAGGTAGAGATGGAGAGTGAGGATGAGGGCATCAAGGTAGTATGGGAAGAAGAAGAGCCGAAATATGGTAAAATTCCTAATCTTTCTTGTGCTCTTAGTGAAAACACCCTTGTGGATGACTCCCTTTGCCTTAATACTTCCATCATATGTGATTATGATTGCTTTAAATTTCGGGAGGATGATTCCATGAAAAATTTTGATATATTGATTAATGCTTGTAAGGATTCTATCTTGTTTGTTACTGCTTATGATTGCTTTAACTTCTCGGAAGATAAATCCTTTGTTTTGGGTGAGAATGAGTTGGTGAGTGAAGAGGATGATGCTTCATTCTATTCGTGTGAGAGTGTGAGTAATTTTTCTAATCAAATAGAGTGGAGTGATGAAGAAAATGAGTGTAAGGAAGAGATGGTGGGAAATAATAGGTCTTTCATGTTTGATCTTATGGAAAAAGATGAGTGGAGAGAGTTGACCACACTCGAAATTGAGGAAGGGAGTGAGGATATATGGTTTGAAACAAATAAGAAAATCTTTAAGGGGGAAAGAGAGGAAAAAGAAAAGGAAGTAGACACCATCCTAGAAGAGCTAAGGAGGGTGTTTGAGTCTAGAATTCTTCCAACCATGCATTTTATTCTTCCTTTATCTTTGTGGGAATTCAAGGATGTTACCCACCTTGGGACATTCCTTGAAGCTAAAGTTCACGGGACGCTTTGTAAGGTCCCAAAATCTGTGTGCCTTGAAGGATAGGCCACATTACGTCCGGCTAGGAGACGTAAAACCATGGCGCACTTGGGAGGCAGTCCCAATGTTATCTTATGTTTCTTTATGCTTTTCTTATTTTCTATAGTATGCTTTCCTTTAGCGCTATTTCAATAATGTTTCTATAACCTCGGTTAAGCTAACAAGTACAGATCATCTACCCGATAGTTATGAATTGCCCGCAATCGATCGACAAACATCATCACTAGTAAAGGAAGGAAGGGAAACCAAGGTAAGCTTTTGCACATCACGCCTTCCACGCCTGCTACCACGCGTGTGGCTAGGCGTGGAACAATTCCAGTAAGCTGCCACGCCACTCACACGCGTGTGAGCAGGCGTGGGAATGAACCAGTAAGCTTCCACGCCCACCACCACGCGTGGTGACGTGCGTGGACGGGCACCAGACTTTTCGCTGACTTTTCGCGCGAAGTGGTTTAAAACCCTTTCCTTGCTTCATTTCTTCACCACCACGAGCAGAAACTCTCCCAAGCTGAAAATATACATCTTCTAAGAATTTCCTTCCAAGTTTCTCAACTTTTCTTAAGGATCCTAAGTCATTTTCAAGGTAAGAACACGTTCTCTTTTGCTATTTACTTGTTTAATGAAGAACTTGTTCTATTTGAAGCATATCTCCATGGGTTTTTCTTGTTTGAGATTTTTCTTGAGATATATTGTTATGGGATGACTTAGTAGACTTGTAATAGGCCTACATTACTTCTATACACTAGAATTTCATGTTTGAACTATCTCTTTGTGACTAGATCTTGAAATTGCTTGATTTGGGTATTCTCTTGTCATGATGAGATCCTTGTTGATATAGTGAGCATGGTGGGCAAAGTTTGCAACTTTCCTACTCTATAGGCACTACATTGCTATATTCCTCTAGTTATTTGGTTCAATTTTAACTTTCATGTTTTCTCCATTTTTCAACCTCAAGCTAGTCTAGAGGAAGAAGATGAAGTTGACCATATGTTGACCTTTTGACTATGAAATGAGTATGGAATAGAATGAGCTAGTTCTTGCATGTATATGATAGAATTGTTGATAAATATCAAAATGATGATTGCATGCAATGAGTTCTTATGATCTTTTCCTTAAAATGTGCAATGTTGTTCATATTCGATGTTTAAATTGGAAAGTGTTTTTCCTTGTGTGTTGCTTTGATTGCCCATGTTATAGGAAAAATGTCTTCTCCACATGACCTTGCACAACAAATCGCTCAAAGGCTCCAAAGAGGGAAAGCTCCAGCAGAAGAGAACAGTGCGAGGAATGCAAAGACTCGCTATATTGAAGTACCCACTGGAAATCAAATCCTACTCATGACACCAACCATGTTGGGCCGGTACAGACAACTGTTGAATTTCTCGATTGTGCAATGGAAATATGTCGATTTGACAGTGTTGGAGGATTTTGAATGCAAGTATGGACTGGAGAGGTTAATCGCCGAGCCTTATTGGAACAACTTGTTGAGCTGGAGGCAGGATACTTTCATTCCCCTAGTCCACGAGTTTATTGCAAGCTTAAATGTTGAAGGAGTGGCTGGAGATCTCTACAGCCCGACCATTAAGTTCCGGCTTTTCAACCAGGATTATCACATATCAGCCAATCGCTTGGGTGCTCTCCTAGGATTCTACGAGGAGGATGACCAGTCGAAGCACTGGTATCGCAGACTAAGGCACGACTTTGGCGATAGGGACATTCCAAGGAAGTATTGGTCGATGATCGCGAGGCCGGGAGTTGAATGGGTTGGGTCAAGGGTAAGAGTTTCTCAAATCATAAGGGAAGACTTACGAGTCTTATAGAAGGTCATTGCTCATTCATGGGAAGGCAGGCCGGAGACCTATGATCGAGTCTCCAAGGCAGAGCTGTTCATGCTATGGAGTATGGACACAGGGCATTCGGTAAATATGAGCTCGATTTGCAAGAACTTGCTTGTTGCACAACAGCAAGAGTCGGCTAGGGCAATCTTTGTAGGCCCATTGGTGACGAGACTGTGTGCCTCTTTGGGTCATCAAATGAAGATTCATTGGTTTGAACACAGGCTTCAAGGAGCACACATTGTTCCTTTGTCTCCCGAGGACGTCACGAAGCTTAACTTAAGACAATTGGCGCGAACGAGGGAAGATGATGAGATGGCGGAAGATCATGCTGACACGCCAATGACATCTCCAGGGTTCACACCCTCGCCAATGTCATTCCTTTCCCTATCCTCAAAAGAGATTTACTCGCCTGCAGATTCTTCAATGTATTCTCCACCACCCCGAGAGCCTGGACCGTCCGTACCTCCACCACAACTCGAGGAGCAAACTTCCAATCCTGCAAGCTTCAACATCCCGAGTTGGTTCACCCCAGTCACTGATTGGAGATCCCTCCGAAACTTTCAATATCAATTGCACCTGGAGCAGATGCAGAAACTGGACGAGATTGCAAGAGAGATTAAGGAGATCAAGAGAGCGTGAAGAGAGGAAAGAACTGAAGAAAGAAAAGAAAAATTGATGATGATGATTTGTGACTTGATAACTCGAAACAATGACTGTGGACAATCTTTTTACTTTCATTTCTGTTTATATTTCTGTTTATGTTTTATCTTGCACGTTTCGTCTAGCCAAAGACGTTAAACGTGACGCTTATGGGAGGCAACCCACGAATAAGGAGAAGAAGAGACCACTCTACCACCACCAAAGAAAAACCAATCATGAAAGGTATAATTTCAATTCTACATTTATTTCTTTACCTTTACTCTAACCATGTTTTGAAGGGCAAGCATAGATTGCACAATTTTTGATAGGGATGCACATTGTAAGTATTTCTTTTATCCCTGATTCGATGCCCTGTTTGATTTGATTGCTTTATTTCCTTGAATCACACATGAAGAGTTGCATAATATTGTTGTGTCGGATGTAACTTGTTTATTAGAATTGTTTTAGCCCAGTTCACACTTTTAAGTGTGGAAAAGGGGCGTGAGTAGAACTCTTGAACATATATCCTTTTTTCTCCGTTCCTTATGGAAACATCGAGGACGATGTTTACTTCTAAGTGTGGAAATGGTGTATGCTTCTCGAAACAGTTGATTGATTAAGTGATAAGGTATAGGACCTAGAGGGTGTGTTATTGCCAATACTATCTAGGAGGGCTCCTAACCTTGTGCCAAAAATTGAATGTTCTAAATATGCTTTGGAAGTTTCACTTTGCACCAATTTGCACATTTTGACCTAAATTGAAAATTTTTATGAGTGCTTGCATGTTTTCACCTTGTATTTTGTTTGGACCTCAGTCAAGGATCTCTCGAAGTGGGAGTGTGAATCCTTTGAGTTTTAGAAAGATAAAAATTGCGAAACCCGGAAATTGAATTAATCTTAGCAGGACATGGGGCAAAAGGTGAGCCTAAGTGAACTTAGAGTGAAAAATCCTTAATCCCTAGAAAAGGCATGAGGGGTTGATATGGTGAAAAGAAAAAGGCAAAGACCACTCCTAGAGATAAAAGCAGAGGTGAGCCATCTTGTCTGGATACGGGGTAACCATTGCACCGTCTTCGAAAAAGCATGGAGATCCATGTGAAGTCGGTTACCTCGAAGAGATCCTGAAAGATGAGAAAATAGAGAGGAGGTGAGCCACTTCGCTAGGATTCAGGCACCCATTGCACTGTCTTCGAAAAAGCATGGGGTTCCATGTGAAGTCGGGTCGCCTGATGACGTTATCCTAGGAAGTGAGAAAATAGAGTGATCGCCCAAGCCATGGCGATGAGCGGTCCATGTCCCTGCCCTCACTTATATAATGTAAAGGGGCTTTGGCGTTATGGTAGGAAATTGGCCGTGGGATGCACATCGTTCCCACTAGTCGGATCGGCTGGAGGCCCCTAGAAAATACAAGGTGAAACTCTTTGGTAACTTGCATGCTTGAAGGTGTGAGCAAAACTCTTTATGTCATATCCATCTCTTGAGACCTCACTTCCTTAGCATATTTCTTACATTTGGTTGGCATGAGTTTAGCGGACTTGGTAGATAGTGTAGGGGATTTCACCCACTCAACTCTGAACACCTATACATCACTTGATCGATTAACCATGAAAGAAAGAACTATTCTTGGTGCTTACATGATTAGGGTTTAGAAAAGTATGCTTGCTTGAGGACAAGCAAGGTTTAAGTGTGGAAACTTTGATAAGCACCAATAATAGCACTTAAAAAGGGTCTTAATTAGATTAAAAGTGCAACGTTTTGACATCCGATCATAACAATTGCATGCATTTTAGCTCAGATGTGATCATAATCTTCTAACATCATTCTTAGAAATAGTTTTGAGGTATTTTACAGGTTGGAGAGGGATTTGAGGCTAAAATTGAGCAAAAGACAAAAGAAGCCACAATGTAGTATCGTCCCACGCAGCCTCACACGCGTGTGGCTGGGCGTGGAATCTTTCCAGTAGCCTTCCACGCCCATCACCACGCGTGGTGGTATGCGTGGTCGGGCCAAGGGTCATTTTGGGAAATTTGTTCCCTTTTGTCACCAATATAAATCCCCCTTGCCCTAAACCAAAAAGAAGGAAGAGAACAATCTGAAAAATCATAGAGTAGAGTAGAATAGATCTAGAGGGTTTTCTCCCCTCTTGGGGGAAAATTCCTTTCTCTTATAGTTTAGATTAGATACAAGGGCAAGATTGAAGATTGGGATTTCAAGAACAGGGTTGTAAAGATCCCTTTTCTAAGGGTGGTAACCATTCTCTCCATTTTCTAATTTAATACTTGTTTCTTTGAGATTTCCTTTCTTTTTCTTGTTTCTTTAGTATGATAGAGTAGATTAGATAGGGGATTGGTGGCCCCAAGGTTAATCTATGTGGATGTTTGATATTATTGCTTTGATTTGTGAGTTTCTTGTTTGTTGGATGATGAACTTGTGTGGATGATGTTCTTCAAACATTGTGCCTTTTGTGGCCACGTTAGGTAGCAAACCCGTAGGAAGTGAGTGTGTGCGCGATAGCGGCCACTCACAAGCCTAACTCACCCACATATCCGCTCTTAGTCCGAAAGGATAAGATCCGAGAGGAGTGGTAGACAAAGTGTTCGATGAAATGCCCCAACCGAATGAGGATGTGGGAGTCCAAAGTGTGACGCCACTTGGTGATGTGCCACGAACTATCTTGTCTATTCCACGTCTAGTGCTCGCAAACCCGTCCAAAGATAGACCACATAGAGAAGCCTAAGGCCCCGATCTCCGCCTTTCTTATTTATTTCACACAACCACCAACCTTCCTACTTCCTTACAAATGACCTCCAATCCTAGCAAGTCCCGAGAACTCTTACCTTTCAACCTCTTAGATGCCAATACGCTAATTCGGTTCCCATTCGCCATCCTTGAGAGACACGACACTCGAGGAGTCTTGACTCTTCGTTTTATCACACACACATTCACTCCCACTAAACACACAATCCGTCAGATGCCTCGGCTGAACGGACATCACTGCCTTTAGGAGGTGCTTCCATGTTTCCATCTTGAACTAAAGCAAGTGCATGATCATCAGCAGATCCTATATGCAAGTCTTCGGATTCTTTTGTCGGGGAGGATGAGTCCTCGGGACTAACACTTCTGGATGCTTCCATGTTTTCATCCGGAGTAAGAAGTACTTCTATTTCAACATCAACATGATTTAGATCTAATGTGATAATCCTTTCATCAACGATTTGCAAGTCATCATGATTCGCACCTCGAGATGCTTCCACGCTTTCATCTCGGGCTGAACTAGGACTTTGCAGAACTGGTTGCTCCAATGATTCTGTGGGTGCGGACTTTGTCTCATAAGCTTGAGGCTGATTAGAAGTGGCATCGGCATGATCAGTCTGTTCACCCGAATCTGGATTTGCAACGGCTCGGGATGCAGAAGGAGGATGAACGCCATTTCCGAATGGATCATCATTGTCATCGTTGTCATCATCATCCTTCCTATCACTCTGGTCACGGCATCCCTGATTTGGATTAGAATCCTCATCATCATCATCATCATCATCTTTGTCAGGTAGACGGCTTGGTCCAATGTCAGGTCTAAGATCCCTTATCTCCGTCTGTGCTCGAGAGATATTGTGGATCTTGGCAATTTTCATGTCTTCTAGCATTAGGCGTTCCCGAGGGGTTCGGTAGCCAACATTGAGATTGACAGATTTGCCAAACCGAGTTGTCTTTCCTTGGAGCTTTTCAGCAAAGACCCGTTCAATCTCATCCGGTCTTGTTGCATCAAAAATTGACCGTGTGCCCATCCAGTCTAATGCCCATTCTTCCTCTTCGGCCATTTCACTGATAGTGCTGGCAATGACCCGAAGGCTTGACATTCTCCATTCCTGCCAGTTATAGATGCGAGCAAGTTCTTGCCGTAGTATCTCTTCATGAGAGGGAAATTCAGCAAATGCTTTGGCAATGGGCATCTCATCATTAGATTCCTCATATGCCAGTTGTTGAGCCAAAACAGCGTCGGCATTAATTTGACGAGTGACATGGTCAGGATGGATGGTGAGCTGCTGGAATGATTCGGGTACTTCAGTCTCAGTTGCTTCAGATGGAATTTCCTCAATCTGAACAGTTGAAACATATGGCCATTGTAAATAGATGTGTCTGAGGATATAATCTTGAGCAAGCATGATTCTGTCCATGAGGGGAGACATATGTTCGGTGATCTGTCTTCTGACCGCCTCAGGTATTGGTCGATATTGTGGGCGACAAATGTCTACATCTTCCCCCTCAGAATCATCCTCTATCCACGTGGAATCTGAGTCTGACTCATTCTAGCTTCATGGCATTGTAATGGCCAAACGTTGTTCTTTGGTTTTGGAAACTTCTGAGTCCGGAGGTTCAACAACTAATGGTTCGGGAGAGTGCATTGGCTCGGCTATCGATTGCATTGGGAAAGGTTCAGGTTGTGACACCATTTGTGAAGGCTTCGGTTTCATGAACCTGGTAAGAGGCATTTGATCATCCTCATCACTGTCATCTTTGCTTAAGTCAAGAGGAGGAGGAACAACTCTCATTCGTTCATCACTGTGAGTTCGCCTCGGTTTCTCTACTGTTGGTAGGACAGCAGTCGGTTGTGTCACATGTTTTGTCACCACGTCCTCGGTGTGATGTCTCCTTTGTTTCTTCTTTGGACACTTCAGTTGCTTTGCCTTGCGCTTTTTGGATTTTTCTTTCAACTTGTCTGCCTCTTCCTCAGGTGAGGATTCGGCTTGCTTTGAAGATTCAGAATGTTTGGTACTTTTCGGCTTTGATGGCCCGGGTTGTTTCTTCGGCTGGTGTGTAGATCCTTCCGAGTCATGACCTCCAAATGCCTCAGTTTTCTCCTTTTCAACTGAACTTCTTGAAGATTTAGACTTATGTTTCTTCTGTTCCTTCTTTAGGGCAGCTTCCAATTCATCTGCCTTTCTCTTGAGATAATTTGGAGGGTTTGAGCTCATGCAATAATGAGTGCGATGGGAGGCAGTCCTAGTGCGCAGTTTCACCTTCTTATCTCTTAGAATAGCACTGATCACAAAACCAAAGCCGAGAACTTTTAGTAACCACCCGGATGCAGGATCAACACCGGTTTGAATATTCTTGATCAAAAAGGCAAAGATAACTCTAAACCAATCAACTGGATAGTTATCCAAAAGTGCACATATCATTCTCATTTTCATGTCTGAAATTTCATCCGTGCCGGATTGCTTGCTTTCAACAGTTCTATTCAGTATATCAACCACAAATTCATAATCCATTTTTAACATCTTCTTCTTTAAGATGGATGGAATGGATGAGGGTTGAGAATATCCCTTCATCTTTTTCCACATCTGTTTCCTACTGTATTCCTCTTCAGAATAATCAAGATGGAAACCATCTCCACAGATAGGAAAACCAAAAACTTTTCTTACATCCTCATGGGTAATGGTAACCTTGTAATACCCCGTATTTTATTAACATTATTATTTTATCCTAAGGTATTGACATACATGAGTTATGATCTCCCGATACTTCAAATGAATTTTTATAAGTAAGTATAGTTGTTATTAAGCTGCGATCGTATGTGCCGGTCACGAACCGTAAAATTTTTGGGGGACGAATTTTCAGCTCGGATTTCTTTGGAAATGGATGATTAGGCATATATGACTAAGTATGAACTTCCTGCTTAGTTAAGTTGAAATTGGATGAGCTATAAGGGTCGAAATTTATTTCTGATCGTACTTCGCGAAATTTCGCAGTGTTCTGAACCTAGCCCATTTTGGGAGCTTTTGACTGGAATAAAATTTTGGTGTCGGAAATTATTCTTTCTGGATTATTTTCTACCGAAACTTTATCTGTTTGGACCACAACTGATATGTTGTGGAGATATTTTATTAATATTATTATTATATATAATTGGATAAGCATCCCACATATTATATTTTATTATTATAATTATTATTATTATTATTATTGTTATTATTATTATTATTATTATTAAATATATTATTACGTATATGTATATATGTAAGGGATAAGATTGAGCAAGTCACATTTCTTCATTTCCATTTCTTCATTTCGTCTTCACCCTCATTTCCGAGAGAGAGAGAGAGAGAGAGAGAGAGAGAGAGGGAGGGAGAGAGAAGCAATTTTCGAGCTTGGATCGCGATTGGTTCGGTAAATTTCAATTTTTAATCGGTTAAAAGTTATGTTTTACTCCTAGTTCATAGTTTTGGGTAGAATTCTATTGAACCATATTCGTATTACCGTGTTTTATGTTAGGGTTTTAAGGTGAATTTGGGGAAAGATCCAAGATTTGCTTCCTACGGAAGGTAAGGAATCCCTTTATTTGGTTGAGGTTATTTGAAACTAGATAATTGATAGTGAATGATGAGATTAGGGGTTTTATGAATATGTTTCTATACATGATAATGGCTGAAAATGCATGTACATATCATATTTATGCCCATATATGCTTATAGTTGTGAAAATAGTGAAAGGAAAAATCAGGGTAGATTCTGGCAGTAACTTCCGTGATTTTCTGGGAAAAATCGGTAAAGTATTTTGATCCAATTTTTTTTAGACATCTAGTTCTATAAGTCTAGAAGCTACCATAAAAATTTCATAATTTTTGAAGTAGTATAAGTGTGGTTTCAAAATCATTTTCCAAAACTGGTCCAGAGAGCAGAAAATCCGGACAGCACACTGCCAAGGGTAAAAATGTAATTTTCTGTGTTAATTCGTGAACCTAGGTGACCAAAACTTTTTATGAACATCAAGTACTATGAGTTAGGGTTCTACCATAAAAATTTCAAGTGAAAAAGAGTTCGGGAACTATCTTTACCGGCTCAATCTTTCAGACTGCGCTAGCTGAAATTTTCTTATAAGGAAGTGGTATTATGTATATGAAACCTATGTATATACGTGTAGTATATATATTTATGTGTGTATTATGTATATATATATATATATACANCCCTTTTTCTGCTTATATGCTTAAATGTTTAGCATTATATGATCTGAGTAGGCAAATGACTATTATATGACCTCGTCTAGAGGGAAAATGATTAAGATGATATTGAAATTGTTGCCTATTATGTGTATAAATTGCTATTCGTAAAGGTTGCAGGTAGAACCTCGGCTGATGAGTAAGGATAGGGTTTTGATGTAATCAAGTTTTACAAAACCTTTATTTAGTTTTGGATAACCCATGGATATCCTTACTTAGCCGTCGTGCTAATTGCACTTCAATGTGTTTCTGTTAACAGATGTTATCTAGTGTGATGAGGATTACACGGGGTTCTTGATAGGCGAAGACCCCTACGTTCCTGGCTACTCTCCTGATCCTCCGGCTCATCCCTCTCCGAAGTATACTCCTTTTTGTGTGCATACCTTTTGTAGCCTTAGTTTGGCTAGCAAGTTATGAACCACTTGAACTTTCATGTTTCGGACCTGAAGGGTCAATCTTTGTATATATACTCGTAGTTACCTTAGCTACCTTCTCTTATTTCCGCTGCAATATACATATATACATATAAAGATTATGTCAAGTTGAGAGTGTGTGAAACAGTTTCTTTTTTTTTTAGCCTGTGCACCTAGGGTGAACTCTATCTGGATTTGATTGGGTTCGGTCTAGGTGTGGCGGTAACTACTCCGGATGTACGGTATAGCCGGGCCGGGGTGTTACAAACCTCACTCCCATGAACTACTGATCGTATTTCAACGATCCCATTAACAGTATGAACTTCAGCATTGATATAGAACTGTGTCACATCAAAAGGGTACCAAGTTTTGTGTTTGAAAGTGACAAAGTTGTAAAGATTACCATCTTTGAGGCATTGAATCACATGATCTCCAAACTGTTTATCAAGAACTCTTTCGAGAAAGCCGCTGACATCTAGTATTGATCCAACCTTGACCATGCAGTTTTTGGATTTTTGACCTTTAAGCGTGTTGAGGAAGAATATGAAAACGTTAAGGTCCTCACATGGTCGGGGTATGATTCTCGGTGGAATGAAAGGTTTTTCTTGAGGAGACTTGGGCTTTTCCGGTGAGGGTGATGGTTTAGGAACAGGGCCGTGGGTGCTGGAAACTTCATCGGAGGAGGAGCTAGAGTTTCCAGACGATGAACTTGAACTGGATGACGACATGATATCAAAGAGTTGGTGTTTTTAGGAGTGGTTTAGGGTTTTGGAAGGATAAAAATGATTTTGAGAGGGTAAAAGGTGAAAAGTGAGTGGTGAGAGCGGTTATATATGGTGGAGATAAGTGGGTCGGGTTACCAAATGAAATTGGGGAGGATTTATGAATATAAACCAAAAGCCCTTAAATGCCCTTTATTGTGGGGGCAAGAATGACAAAAGACCATACTCACGGCTTGTGCTGAAAAAGGGCACTTGCCCATAAAATGAAAGATGCATTAAATGAGGAGAGAGAGGGTACTCATTATGCCATCTCGTCGTTGATGGATCGTCCTTTCAAGTCTGACGGTTTAGCAGTTCAGTGCAGGTGGAGCGCATGCCTCAAGGTCATCAACGAATAGAACTTTGACACGTGTTTCTCCACGATCCCACGTTTATAGAGTAAAACAATCATAAGTTTCCGAGAAATATGGGCTGACTTGTTCACCAAGATTGGATTTTAACCCTTTGGTTACTCTTAACTTGACAAGAATAGGATTCACATAGATTTGGTTGATAAGGATTCGGTAGCTAGTCTTCAGTTGTCATGTATATGATTAATGACATGTGCTTTGCTTTGTAGGTTAGCAGCCTTCGGTACTGCTGATAAGATGGTACTTCTTCGGTACCAACAAAAATATCTTCTAGACTTAGATAAAAAACTACTAGTCTTCGGTATCTTTTAGAATGATTCGAAATAAAGAGAAATAGATCACTCAGCCAAAGAGATTGATTATTTCATTAAGAGACAACAGTCAGCAACAAAGAGAACATAGCACATCATCCAACCGAACCCTGCTTTCACTACGAGAAAATACATCTACTTTCTCGCCTTGCCCTTTCCTTTAGCCTTCGCATGTCTGCTGTTAGCAGTGGACAAGATGCTTTGGCCTTGGCTGCTCTCTGGGGTAGGAGGAGTCTGAACAGGTCTAGCACTCAGGGCGATGTCCTCATGAAAGCGTCTCCATTCCTGCATGTCCTGGTTCCAAGAAGGAGGCATTGGGCCATAACCAGGCTGGTTTTCGTGCACCGAGGATTGATCAGGGACTTCGTCCGGCTCAAGCATCTCCTCTAGATAACCAAGGTAGTCTTCGTCATAGTCCTCCCGTGCAGGTTCGTTTTGACCGTGAGGAGGAGGTAGGTTCTATCGGTACCATCGTTGGACATCATTCCAAGCATCATCTCCAGTGTTGTCAATGGAGCGAGGAGGTGTTTGTCTTGGCACAAGATCCTGATCCGGCCAAAATGGCTCTTCGGTTGGTGGAGCCATTCCTCTAGAGTGAAAGTCTGGGACGGACATAGTTGGTGGCTCGGGCACGTAGTCCTCTGATTCTGAGTCAGATAGCTCTAGTGAATGTGTAGATGTGTCTCCCTGTAGTGGTTGACCCTTTTCTTCCCTCAGTTTGTTAAGCTTGTTGCTCCCTTCTTTTAACAGGAGTTTGAACGAGAATCTTTTCTTGGTTGGTTTCTCCTCGGAACTGGCTTTCTTCCCTTTGCCTTTATCCATTCCTGCAAGATAGAAAACAACACAAAGAGGAGGTGTTAGGATGCCTCTCCCTTCCTTTGTTGTGATCTATTTATAGGGAGGTTGGAGCTCTTCTATTGGCTGATATCCATCTGAAATTACCATTCAATGCTGCAACCGTCCAAAAGCGTTTGAGTTTATCCCTTAATGTTAGTCCGTGAATGTTGATTCTTATGGCTGCATTAACTCTAATGTGTCATAAATGACATGTCTTTTCAGTTTTGGATCGGTTTGGTTGTCTCCACAATAATTCATTTCTATCATTCCGAGTTCATGCCTTAGCGTAGAGAATCTTGCCTCAGCAAGAGGTTTCGTGAGAATATCTGCAAGCTGCTCTTTGGTATTCACGTATTCAAGTTTAATATCCTTTTTCTCTACATGATCTCGGATGAAATGATATTTAACATCGATATACTTGGTTCTTGAGTGTAATACCGGATTCTCTGTTATTGCAATAGTACTTGTGTTATCACACATAATGCTTACTTCTTTAGCAGATACACCATAATCCTTAAGTTGTTGCATCATCCACAGTATTTGTGCACAACAGCTACCTGCTGCTATGTATTTGGCCTCAGCAGTGCTTGTTGCAATAGAATTTTGCTTTTTGCTGAACCAAGAGACAAGCCTTCCCCCTAAGATGTACTTTTTCGGTTGATTTTACAACCAGCGAAGTCTGCGTCCGAATATCCAACTAGATCGAAGACATTACTCTTCGGGTACTAAAGCCCCACGCTTTGAGTTCCTTTTAGATACCTTAGTATCTTTTTAGCAGCACTTAGATGGCTTTCCTTAGGATTTGCTTGAAACCGAGCACATACTCCTATTGCAAAAGATATATCTGGCCTACTAGCCGTTAAGTATAGTACTGAACCAATAATTCCTCTATACTTAGTTTGATCAACCTCTTTTCCTTCGTTATCGATGTCCATACGTAACGGGGTGTTCATAGGGATTTTGACCGAAGACTTCCCATCAATTCCAAACTTTTTGATGAGATCTTTGGTGTATTTTGCTTGATTTATGAAAATCCCATCACATTCTTGTCTCACTTGTAGACCCTGAAAGTAGTTTAGTTCTCCCATCATGCTCATCTCGAATTTTCCTTGCATGAGTTTTGAGAATTTTTCATAAAGGTCTGAATCGGTACTTCCAAAAATAATGTCATTAACATAGATTTGTACCAACAGGATGTGATCTCCATTTTTGATTCTGAATAGAGTTTTATCCACTATTCCCTTCGTGAATCCGCAATTTATAAGAAAATATGACAAAGTGTCATACCATGCTCTTGGGGCTTGCTTTAAACCATACAAAGCCTTTTTGAGCTTATAAACTTTATCCGTTCCGATTTCTGAAATGAATCCTGGTGGCTGTTTAACATATACTTCTTCTTCTTCCAAGAGTCCATTTAAGAAGGCACTTTTGACATCCATTTGATAGACTTTAAAGTCTTTCCATGCAGCATAAGCTAGAAAAATTCTTATAGCTTCGAGTCTGGCCACAGGACCAAAGGTTTTATCAAAATCAATTCCTTCCTCTTGACAGTATCCTTTAGCAACTAAACGAGCCTTGTTCCTAACAATGACTCCTTGCTCATTCATCTTGTTTCTGAATACCCATTTGGTTCCAATGATGTTTTGGTGATTTGGTCGTGGAACCAATTCCCATACATTGTTTCTCTCAAATTGATGCAGTTCATCCTGCATGGCTATGACCCAATCCGAGTCATTTAATGCTTCGTCCACAGTCTTCGGTTCAATTTGAGATATGAAGCATGCCATCATGCATTCCCTGATGGATGCGCGAGTTCGTACACTGTCATGAATGTCTCCGATGATTTGATCTTGAGGATGATTCCTTAACCACTTTAGATCAGGTTGAAAGGTGGTAGGTGGAGCTCCTTCATCTACTGTAGATTCAATGTGATTGCTTTCATCTTGTTGTACTTCTGGTTGACTTGTTTCAAGTGTGTCATCTTGCAATACTTCGGTTTGGGGTGAAGTATTCGGTAGATGATTTGGAAAGATTGGATAATCATCTTCTGAATCCGTTCCTTCGGATAGTTCTTCAATTTCTCTATCCTTTGTTTCCTCAGTAGTAGGTGACCTCTCGGAGCTCACCTTGTCTTCCTTAGATGATTCATCAAAAATTACATGTATTGATTCTTCAATCACCATAGTCCTTTTGTTTAGGACTTGCAAGGCTTTGCTCTTGTCAGAGTATTCCATGAATATTCCTTCATCACCACGTTCATCAAAGGCTTTAAGATGTGACTTTCCGTTATTATGAATGAAGCATTTACTTCCGAAGATATGAAAATATCTTACAACAGGTTTTCTGCCTTTCCAGAGCTCATAAGGCGTAACTCCATGAATTTTATGAATAAGGGACCTGTTTTGAGTATAACATGTAGTGTTTATTGCTTCGGCCCAAAAACGTTTAGGCAAGCCTAAGAAAGCAATCATAGATCTTGCTGCTTCCTTTAAGGTTCTGTTTCATCTTTCAGCAACACCGTTTTGTTGTGGAGTTCTTGCTGCTGAAAGTTGATGTAGTATACCGTGTTGTCCACAGAAATCCTGAATGACTTTGTTTACAAACTCGGTTCCTTGATCAGACGGAATCTTGACAATGCTTAAGTCCTTTTCTGTTTGGAGTCTTCGGAGCAAGTCTGGTAGTACCTTCTTGGTTTCATTTTTCTTCCTTAGAAAGGATGTCCACGTGTATCTCGTATAGTCATCTACTACCACGAAAGTGTATTTTCTTCCACTCAGACTAACTGGATCAACTGGTCCAAATAAGTCCATATGAAGTAGACTTAATGGCCGTGAGTTGGTGTTGAGAGACTTTGTTTTAAACGAAGACTTGATTTGCTTTCTTTTCTGACAAGCTTCACAAGTCTTGTCCTTATCATAGATTACATCTGGTAGTCCTTCAACCAACTCCTTTCTGGAAAGCTTGTTGATGGCCTTGAAGTTGAGATGATTGAGTTTGTGATGCCATTCCCAACTTAGATCTCTCTTGCTTTTGGCAATTAAGCAAGTGTTCGGCTTCACTGTTTCCCATGTGAATACATACATGTTCTTTCTCCGTTTAGCTGTCAGTACAACTTCATGACTTGTTTCTGAGATAACTTGGCATTGATTTCTTGAGAATTCTACTTTATATCCTTTGTCGCAGAACTGCCTTGTGTTGCCCATGGTTCGTCCACTTGAGTTCCCACCGAGGACTACTTTAGGACCATTCCTTGCTTTAAAGTTGCTCAATTCTAATTTATCACCAGTCATGTGTCTTGAGCATCCACTATCTACATACAAGATGGTCTTGTTTCCCTGCATTCAATGATTAGGTACTTTTAGGTACCCATACCTTCTTGGGTCCTTGACGGTTAGCGGTGAGCTTGGGCATCCATGCATACCTAGAACTTGTGAGGTTCATCCTTGGTCCACGATACCCATTAAACACACGATAATCATAAGGAATAACATAATAGGCTTGAGGTGACTTTGGTGAATAAACTTTTTGAAGAGGAGGTGTTTGTTTATTCGAGTTTATCCTGGTGTGTGAGGTCTGCGTATATCTATGTGTGAGCAAAAATTTTGCTCTTGTCATTGGTTCATAGTCCATGAACCAGTCCTCATCACTTGGATATAGTCTACCATCTCCGCCCATATGCTTGCTAGGAAACTTTTTGAAATTCTTGACACTATTCGGGTAAGAGTTAGGTCTTCCCTGAGGCCTACCTTTGCGTTGCCTCTGTGAATAGTGTTGCCTCTTGTTGCCTTGGAATTTTCCTTTAGATTGGTTATTCCCATGTGGTTGACCATTTGCAATGAAACCGTAATGGTTTTGCATGGGAGGTCTGTACCGAGAAGTTTGATGACTTCTTGGGTTACCGTGTAGGGAATTTCCTCTTGTAGGTTCCACAATTCGTGTCTTAGCCGAATCCTTAGATTGGCTCGTCGATTGTGGTTCTGTTCCATTTTCGGCGTTAATCATTGGCTCAAGATTTTCAGTTTGTCCTTGGACAAAAACAGAACTTAAACCTCCACTAGTAGAAGGGTCAGTTGGTTGTGTTAGGAAGACATGTTGATGAGAGCTGGAGTTATAACCGAGTCCGGCTCTACTCCCAGATGGTCTTTGATCATCTACCATTCGATCCATTAATCTGGATGAATTTGTAAATGTCGCAAGTACCGCACGCAAGTTTTGCTCTCTATCATCCTTCGCTTTACACTCTTCCTTAAGAAGATGAACTTGCTTCTCAAGCTGGCTTATAGATTCAAGCATCTCAGCATTTTTGGACCTTAAGTCCTCGAGATCTTGTCTTTCTGCCAATAGCTGAGCATTCTCTTCCTTAAGTTTAAAGTGTGAATCCTCAATATCATCAAAATTCTTCATCATTCTTTCAAATGCTTCCCTAGGATTTTCATGATATATGGA
Organism: Ipomoea triloba; assembly: GCF_003576645.1. Lineage (NCBI taxonomy): Eukaryota > Viridiplantae > Streptophyta > Magnoliopsida > Solanales > Convolvulaceae > Ipomoea > Ipomoea triloba. The sequence goes on along the minus strand of NC_044925.1, from coordinate 17,970,989 downwards.
TTCGGAACTGTAATTAAATGAGTGGTTTTGAGAGGTTACCTCTTCTTCATCTGCCATGAGGCATAACTCTTAATCTGAATCCTCTTGACTAAAAAGGCATAACAATCCCTTTTCATCTTCCGAGCTGTCACTCTTTGAGCTGGAGCTTGACATTGCGGTATTTTGCGTAGGGTTGAGGTGTCAAAATATATTTGTGTTAAAACGGAAAGTCTGTGAGTGAGAGTAGTTCATTTGGTTGATTTGAGTGTGTTAAAACGTAGAGGTGTGTCAAGCGTTCGGGAGTTTACTTGATTGGATCATGCATAGGATTTGAGTGTGGTGAAGGGTGGATTTGTGAGTGAGAGTAGTTCATTTGGTTGATTTGAGTGCAAGAGAGTAGTAAAGTAAAAGTGATTTTGTGAATATGTAAAAAGGGGTAGGGATTGGATAGTGTTCATGAATATTGCATAGTGGAGTGTCTAAGGTCAAGGATTAGGATTGCTAGGATATTGTCTATTCAAGAGTGTGTTGTCTTAGTCCTTTTCCACCTTGTGTACTAAGGCTTCTTTGACTTAGGAGTGCCTTCAAGCATCCAAAGTTCTAAGAGGAATTTTATCAAACACTTAAGCTACACACTATCCTACTATTCTTAAGAAGTCCATAGGAACTATGATTGTGTCAAGCTTCAAATCCTAACTCTAATCAAAGACATGAAAGAGTAAAGAGCTCAATCTCTCATCTAGATTGGCCAAATCCAAACAAGATCTCATCAAAACAACAATCAATAGACAAGAATAGGTAATCCATCAACACAAACTCATAGATCCAAGATATAGAGATAAGATCATCACACAAACAACATTCAATCACACAATCCAAATCCCTAGACTAAACTAGCTACTCATAATATGAAATGCAAGCAAAAGCTAATTTAATCCAAGAACAAGATAACTAAAATTATCGGAATGAAATAGAGATCACCTAGAGAGATGAAGATCTTCAATCCAAGCTTGTTGTCTTGCTACAATGGAGATTAATCTAATCTAAAAAGCTAAGAAAAAATGGAGAAAGTTCTCCAAAGGAAAAACTAAGAAAAGGAAAACTAAATTTCTGGGAACCTCCTCTGGAAATTCATCAAAGGGGTTTAAATAGTCTCCGAAATAACAACCCTAGCTGAAATTCGCGCATCACCGTCTCCACGCCTCTCACACGCGTGTGAGCGTGCGTGGGAAGCTTCTGGAAAGTTTTCACGCATGCTCACACGCGTGTGGCCTTCCAGTTTGGTCCTCCGGGGCTCCGCTCTTGCCTGGTTTGCTCTTTAAGCTCAACTTTTGGTCCTATTTGCTCCCGGGGCTCCTGCTTTACTTCTTTTAAGCTAAAAGTAGCTTTTGTGCATCAGTTAGTGATTTTCAAGCATTTACACACATAATTTACCAAGTAAGGATGCTATAGACGCGATAAAACACCCTAAAATGTGCCTGAAATAAGGGTATCTCGGAGTCTTATCAGAGCTAGACGTGCATGACTCATCATTCTTTTCTCCAGACTTCTCTTCCACAGCTAGAGCCTTCCTTCGCCTGTCATTCTTTTGATTTTTGTTTCTCTGCTCATCCGTATTATTGGATGCATTCTTCGGGTTGTTGTAACTCTGTAGTTGTTCTCGTCTTGATGCTTCTTGACAATAGGATAAAGACATTCAGCCTTGAAGTGTCCAGGTTTTCGGCAGTTATAGCATAACATCTGTACTTCATCTTTCTCATGTGTTTTGGATCCACTTGCTTTGTCATTGCTTCGGTATTTCGTTCTTCTCGTCTTGTCCGAGTTATCATAGGATTGATTCTTTCGCATGAACCTTTTGAATTTTCTCATAAACAAAGCAAACTGATCATCAGTAAATAAATCAGACGAGGGATTAGGATTTGACCTTGCTATTGATGGCGAAGGTTGTTGGTTCGCGACTAAGGCTGTGTTCCTTGTCTCGGGTTCTTCATCATTCAATACTTCCTTCTCAAATTCATAAGCTTTTAGATCACTGAAGATTTGGGTAGTGCTCGTTGTTTTGAGATCTCGATGATCACGCATAGCTACCACTTTCATTTCCCAGCTCTTGGGTAGTCCTCGGAGAATTTTCAGATTTATCTCCTTTTGTAAGAGCTTTTTCTCATTAAGGTCATTGATGTCCATCAGCAATTTTATAAAACTAGCCTCCATGTCGATTATAGATTCCTTCGGACCAAGGTTGAAATCTTCAAATTTCTTCATGGCAATCGTTAACTTGTTATCCTTCTCTTGCTCGTCTCCATCACCTATTTGCATAAGTACATCCCAGATGTCCTTAGCTGACTTGCATTTTCTTACTCGCGGGAACAATGATTCGTCCAAAGCCTTGTAGAGTATGTCCTTGGCTATGTTGTCGAGATTCACTCGGGTTCTCTCTTCGGTGGTCAGCAGAGATTTCTCCTTCGGTATAAATTCTGGTGACGTTGGATCAGTGGGAATTCGGTTGGGGTTCACTTGTAATATCTTGATGGGTCCGTCAGTAATCACGTCCCACATCTCATCATGGATAGCAGACAAGTGAGCCTGCATTCGCACTTTCCAGTCATCAAATTTGTCTAAGTTAAACATGATGAAATGCCTATGATGTTCCATTTTAGACATGGTGCAAAGTGTAAAAATAATTTGATGATTTTTCAAAGAGGATCACCAGGCAGTATACATAGAGTGTTCACTGTTCAAGGTAACGAGCTCTGATACCACTTGTTGGTCCCAGTGGTTATGGTGTGAGTCTAGAAGGGGGGGGGGGTTGAATAGACTCACAAAGGATTTTGAAAACTTTTTCGATATCAAAGATATAAGGGCAGAGGAAAGGTTATATCAAATTTTAGTTTTACTTTGCACTAAGGAGATTTTCCTTAAAAAGGGTTTTTTTAAGTTTGTGTAAGATATGCAATGCAGTACGTAAATATAAAAGAGTAGAGAGAGAGATTTTTATAGTGGTTCGGCTGTTAACTAAGCCTACTCCACTCTTCTTCACAACTCGTGAAGGTTTGCACTATAATCCCCTTTTTATAGTACAAACTCCGTTAGAACAAGCTCATTTGATCACTTAGCCCGGCAGCTTCGTTGTTGTAGGTTTTTCAACTTCCTCCAAGTTTACTCCGCCTCTTTCTACTTCACTTATAGAGATGGTTGGAAGGTTGTGATGTTTCTCCAACTTGAAATTCTTGTGATTAGTTTCCTTGATGAGCTTTTTAATCACACAAGAACTTCTTTTAGCTAAATATCACTTGTATGCTTTTGAATATTTTATCACACTGAGAGCAGTTTACTTGCTAGACAATTTTCGCTTTTTTAGCCTTGTCAAAGTGAGATGGGACAAGGGTATTTATAGGTGAAATTTCAGATCCGTTGGAGGAAAAATGAAATTCAAACCTATTATCTAGTGTGTAATATCCAATGGGTAAGGTTTTGACCTTTTTCAGAATGTCAGTACTTTCTAGCCGTTTGTTCACTTTTATGCAAGGACAATTTGTCTTTTGTCCCACAAAAAGGTGACAATCATTAAATGCTCCTTGGGATCGTTGCATGGGATCTGATTTGACATTCAGTTGTAAATCCATTCTCAAGGCAGTAGATAAGACAACTTTCAGAGAATGTCTTTGCCTTGGTTATATGAGAGAATGATTGACCTTATCATTCCTCTTAATCTCCTCGAGACAATCACAGTTGATTGCTCGGTTATAAGAGCTCGGCCCTTCCATTCGTCGGCCTGTAATCCTAGTCTTCGGTTCTTCCAGTCTTCAACTCTTCGGTTCTTCAGTCTTCAACTCTTCGGTTTAATACTCTAAAGCTTCGATGTCAAAGACTTAAATCCTTTTTATAAGTGATATCTTTAAGGATTCGGTGAACCTCTGAGACTAAGACAAAAAAACTATTCTAAAAGACAACCTAAAAGAAATTGGGGATCTCCTCGGGTAATTGGTATCATCAAAATCAGTAACTTGGGGTTCCTAACAATCCCTTCCTCACATACCTTTCTCTCATCTTCCCAAAAATTACTCTCACTCTCACACGAGTAAAATGAAGCATCATCCCCTTCACGCATTAACTCAATGCCATCAAAGTCAAGAGATTCTTCTTCTAAGAATTTAAAACAATCATATTCATCCTTAAACAAAAGAGAATCCTTATAATTATGTATTAATATGTCACAATTTTCCACGGAGTCATCCTCCCGAAATTTAAAGCAATCATAATCACATGTAAGGGAAATATTAACGCAAGGGGAGTCATCCATGTGATAAGCACCAAGAATAGCACTTAAAAGGGGTCTTTAATAGATTGAAAATGCAACGTTTTGACATCCGATTATAACAATTGCATGCATTTTAGCTCAAATGTGATCATAATCTTCTAACACCATTCCTAGGAAGAACTTTGAGGTATTTTACAGGTTGGAGAGGGATTTGAGGCTAAAACAGAGCAAAAGGCAAAAGAAGCACAATGTAGTACCGTCCCACGCAGCCTCACACACGTGTGGCTGGGAGTGGAACTTTTCCAGTAGCTTCCCACGCCCACCACCACGCGTGGATGCGTGCGTAGACGGGCACCAGAATTTCGCGGACTTTTCGCGCGAAGTGGTTTAAAACCCTTTCCTTGCTTCATTTCTTCCCCACCACGAGCACAAACTCTCAAGCTGAAAATATACATCTTCCAAGCATTTCCTTCCAAGTTTCTCAACCTTTCTTAAGGATCCACTACTACAAAACATAGCTATCACGACGGTTTTTTTTACACATATACGGCGGTTTTTGAAGCGCCGTATAGGTGGCCGCCGTGGTAAATAATTACATTTTACGGCGGTTCTTTAGAATCGCCGTGTATATTACCTATATACGGCGTGTTAAAAACCGCCGTATAATTATAAACATACACGCCGTCTATAACAAATTTNAATCGCCGTGTATATTACCTATATACGGCGTGTTAAAAACCGCCGTATAATTATAAACATACACGCCGTCTATAACAAATTTACGCATTACATATATACTTTATAAGGCGGTTCTGAATAATAACCGCCATCTATAACACATTTACGCATTATATATATACTTTATAAGGCGGTTCTGGATAATGATCGTCGTCTAAAATGTACTTTATACGGCGGTTCTAAGTAACGCCGTCTATAACAAATTTACACATTGCATATATACTTTATAAGACGGTTTTGAATAATGACCACCATCTAAAGTGTACCTTTTACGGCGGTTTTGAGTAACAACCACCGTCGTAAGTATTTATTAAGAATAAAAATATATGTATATACAGCGGTTCCAAGATAGAACCGTCGTATATACATGTATATTGACTTTTTAAAAATACTTTATACGACGGTTCCACGAGCAAACCGCCGTATAAATGTATATTTTAATTTTTTTTAAATAATTTCACAATTTTTAAATCTACAATATAAAATACAATAATAAGCTATTCAATTGAATCAAATTAAAATGCTTACAATAATTCAATATTCAGAATAATAATATACTTAAACATATATAATAATAAGTATAACGAATACAATAACATATAATCAATCCTAAGTATCAAATACAATATATTAATAACTATGTAACAATTCACTGTCAATCTATCATCATGTAGATCAATTTCCTTCTTGTGAATAACTTTGAGTACCGAGGACCTACAAATTCAAAATAAATTTAAAAAGTTAGTATAATAGAAAGAATTAAATCTAATTTTAAAAATATATTGAAGTGATCATTACTTACTTTGTCTAGCCCTTCATCTAATTGTGTATTTACAAAATTCCAAACATATATTTCATCATAATAACAACTCAACGGATAAGGGTTGTTTCAGACACTACAACAAATTTAGACTATAAAAATAATACAACAATATAAACTATCCTTAACATGCATTCTATATAAATATTAAATGCTTACTCAGCATTGAATCCATGTCGAGGATTTGATTTTATTTGACATCAGTTTCTTTTTGACTTGTAATGTTCTGAGTGCCCTATTAAAAAAAAACAAGAAATTACAAAAAAGAGAACTTAAATTAACACTTATTTGATCAATACTTCTAACAAAATTCAATATAAAATCCAAGAACTCAAAATTTCCAATATCCAAAAAAGTTTGGGGAATTTTGAGCTCTCTAGCAAAGAAAATGCCCAAGAAAAAGTCATCCCCATACTGACCAGTTATGCAGAAAGTTGCAGGCCTGCTAAACATGTCCGTTTTCCTAGCCAAGATGAGGAAACCCATCATTGCAAGACTCAAACTTTCCTTGAAAAATTCAAGGAAACTGAAGAGGATAAAGCTCCACAAGCATTACAACTATGGGTACATTCAAGAATATGAGTATTCACCTTCAAATACACCACTCATTCAGCTCAATTACTACCACAGGATGTCACTAAAGAAGCAGGACTCCATGCTCTTCACCTCAAGGTGTTTCAAATTTATTATTTTTTTGTTTTGTCTCCTATACTAAGGAAATTTTAAAAGTTCAATGCTTTAAAAAAATCAATATAAAAAAGGAGAAACCAAGATTCAATCTTCTATCTACAGAACATAGCATTCAAACTCCTACAATAATCAAGCACAAAACATTACTTCAACTTCACCAACATAATCTTCATCTATTAAACAATACACTTGCAATTACAGCTGCAATTAAAAGTTAAATATACTAAAGTTAAACAATAAATTCTAGTTGTTACTGCAATTAAAATTCTTAAATTGAAAATAAAAGAAATTACTTGCTGTTTGTCAATTAAAGTTCAAACAGCAAGTAATTTCTAAAATGAAAATAAAAGAAATTGCTTGCTGTTTGTCAATTAAAGTTCAAGCAGCAAGTAATTTCTTTCAATTAGCATACACTGTTGGTATTCTCAAATGAAAATAAAATAAATTACTTGCTGTTTGTCAATTAAAGTTCAAACAGCAAGCAATTTCTTTCAATTAGCATACTCTGTTAGTATTCTCAACTCTCAAGAACTAAGAGTTCCTTTCAATTAGCATAAACTTCAAGCTAGAGTTTAATATAATATTGGGGGAAAATCAGAGAAAGCAAACGTTAAAGACATAAAAGAAGAGATACTAATAGAAGATGGGAGATGGATGATGCTAAACAGAGTTTAATCTCTGGGCCGATGAGGATGCTGGATGCCCACCGATCGATGGCAGCCTGCCGCTGCGAACTTGCGATCGATGATGCTTCTCCGAGTAGGCGACAATGCGGGCTGCGACAATTGGTTCGCGTGGGCCGTTGCGGACTGCTTGTGATGTGTGGACTGTGCGGTCGCAAAGCCTCCGATCGATCGATCGATGATGCTACAAATTTGCAATCGATCGATGGCAAGGGCGTTGCCTCTGGGTTCGCGTCGCAATAAAGCTAAAGGGCAAAGAGGGCGAAGTAGGCGATACTACAAGTCTGCACCAGGAGGTCTGGCTCGAATCGAGAGTTGAGAATACAACAATTTAGATATTTGCTCTAAATTTTAGGGCTCGTAAATCCAGTGGGTTAGTCCAACTCAACTCAATAAGTCTATAGAGCCAGATTAATTACCTTAATTTTTTATTAGGTTGATTTTTTTGGGTTTTAGCCCTACAATTTTTAGGGTTTATTAGGCCTACTCATTGGTTTAGGGCTAAATTGGCATCCCTAACTTTAGGCTTTAGATTTAGGGTTATGTCTTTACTTTTTATATAAATTAAAATTAAAAAAAAAATTAAATTAAAGTATATATATGGCGGTTGTATAAATAATCACAGTCTATTAAGTATATATTAGACGGCGGTTATTTAAAAACCGCTGTCTATTAAGTGACATGGTATATATAAGACGGCGGTTATTTAACAATCGTCGTCTATTAAGTGACGTGATATATATTAGACGACGGTTATTTAAAAAACGCCGTCTATTAAGTGACGTGGTATATAATAGACGACGGTTTTTTATAAAATCGCCGTCTATATGTGACGTAGTAGACCAAAATATATTAGAAGGCGGTTATTTAAATAACCGCCATCTATGCTGTGTCGCAGTAGACCATTTCTGTAGTAGTGATCTTAAGTCATTTCCAAGGTAAGAACACATTCTCCTTTGCTATTTTCTTGTTTAATGAAGAACTTGTTCTATTTTGAAGCATATCTCCATGGGTTTTTCTTGTTTGAGATTTTTCTTGAGATATATTGTTATGGGATGACTTGATATACTTGTATTAGGCCTAAATTGCTTCTATACACTAGAAATTTTATGTTTTAACTATCTCTTTGTGACTAGATCTTGAAATTGCTTATTTTGGGTATTCTATTGTCATGATGAGATCTTGGTTGATATAGTGAGCATGGTGGGCAAAGTTTGCAACTTTCCTACTCTATAGGCACTACATTGCTATATTCCACTAGTTATTTGGTTCAATTTTAACTTTCATGTTTTCTCCATTTTTCAACCTCAAGCAAGTCTAGAGGAAGAAGATGAAGTTGACCATATGTTGACCTTTTGACTATGAAAGAGTATGGAATATATTGAGCTAGTTCTTGCATGTATATGTTAGAATTGTTGATGAATATCCAAATGATGATTGCATGCAAGGAATTCCTATGATCTTTTCTTTAAAATGTGCAATGTGGCTCATATTCAATATTTAAATTGGCAAATGCTTTTCCTTGTGTTGCTTTAATTGCCCCTATTATAGGAAAAATGTCTTCGCCACATGACCTTGCACAACAAATTGCTCAAAGGCTCCAAAGAGGGAAAGCCCCAACAGAAGAAAACAGTGCGAGAAGTGCTAACACTCGCTATCTTGAAGTACCCACTAGAACTCAAATCCTATTGATGACAGCTACAATGGTAGGTCGGTACAGAAAGCTGTTGAATTTCCCTATTGTGCAATGGAGATATGTCGATTTGACAGTATTGGAGGATTATGAATGCAAATATGGACTGGAAAGGTTGAGTTGGAGCCAAGACACTATTGGAACAACTTGTTGAGTTGGAGCCCTGACACTTTCATTCCCCTAGTTCACGAGTTTATTGCAAGCTTAAGTGTTGAAGGAGTAGTTGGAGATCTCTACAGCCCGACCATTAAGTTCCGGCTTTTCAATCAAGACTATCACATATCGGCCAACCGCCTGGGTGTTCTCCTAGGATTTTATGAAGAGGATGACCAGTCGAAGCACTGGTATCGCAGATTAAGGCACTACTTTGGAGATAGGGACACTCCAAGGAAGTATTGGTCGATAATCTCAAGGCCAGGAGTCGAATGGGTTGGGTCAAGGGTTAGAGTTTCTCAGATCGTAAGGCAAGATTTAAGAGTGTTATGGAAGGTGATTGCTCATTCTTGGGAAGGCAGACCGGAGAACTATGATAGAGTCTCCAAGGCGGAGCTGTTCATGTTATGGAGTATGGACACAAGGCACTCGGTAAACATGAGCTTGATTTGCAAGAACTTGCTTGTTGCACAACAGCAAGAGTCGGCCAGGGCAATCTTCGTAGGCCCGTTGGTGACGAGACTGTGCGTCTCTTTGGGTCACCAAATGAAGATACATTGGTTTGAGCACAGGCTTCAAGGGGCACACATTGTTCCCTTATCTCCCGAAGACGTCGCTAAACTTAACTTGAGACAACTGGCGCGAACGAGGGTAGACGATGAGATGGCGGAAGATCATGCTGACACGCCAATGACATCCCAGGGTTCACTCCCTCGCCGATGTCGTTCCTTACCCCATCCTCAAATGAGCTTTACCCGCTTGCAGATTCTTCAATGTATTCTCCACCACCCCGAGAGCCTAGACCGTCTGTACCTCCACCACAACCCGAAGAGCAAAATCCCAACCCTGCTAACTTCAACATCCCGAGCTGGTTCACCCCGATCACTGATTGGAGATCCCTCCAAAATTTCCAATATCAATTGCACCTCGAGCAAATGCAGAAACTGGACGAGATTTCGAGAGAGATCAAGGAGATCAAGAGAGGGTGAAGAAAAGAAGGAACTGAGAAAAGAAAAGAAAAAGTTGATGATGATGAGTTGTGACTTGAAAATTCTGAACAATGATTCTGGACAATCCCTTTACTTTTGTTTATATATATTTTTTTGCTATATTTTTGTTTATGTTTTATATTGCACGTTTCGTCTAGCCAAAGACGTTAAACGTGGCACTTATGGGAGGTAACCCACACATAAGGAGAAGAAGAGACCACCCCAACACCACCAATGAAAGTACCAATGAAAAACCAATCGTGAAAGGTATAATTTCAATTCTACATTTTATTCTTTACCTTTCCTCTGGCAATGTTTTGAAGGGCAAGCATAGATTGCAATACTTTGATAGGGATACAAATTGTAAGTATTTCTTTTATCCCTGATTCGATGCCCTGCTTGACTTAATTGCTTTATCTTCCTTGAATCACAAATGACGAGCTGCATAATATTGTTGTGTCGGATGTAGTCTGTTTACTTAAGAATTGTTTTAGCCCACTTCACACTTTTAAGTGTGGAAAAAGGGGGGCACGAGTAGAACCCTTACATATATCCTTTTTCCTCCGTTCCATGTGGAAACATCGAGGACGATGTTTACTTTTAAGTGTGGAAAGGGTGTATGCTTCTTAAACTGTTGATTGATTAAGTGATAAAGGTATAGGAACCTAGAGGGTGTGTTATTGCCAATACTATCTAGGAGGGCTCCTAACCTTGTGCCAAAAATTGAATGTCTTTAATATGCTTTGGAAGTTTCACTTTGCACCAATTTGCACATTTCGGCCCAAATTGAAAATTTTTGAGTGCTTGCATGCTTTCACCTTGGATTTTGTTTGGACCTCAGTCAAGGATCTCTCGAAGTGGGAGTGTGAATCCTTTGAGTTTTAGAAAGATAAGAATTGCGAAGCCTGGAAACTGAACTAATCTTAGCAGGATATGGGGCAAAAGGTGAGCCTAAGTGAGTTTAGAGTGAAAACAATCCCTAATCCCTAGAAAAAGGCATGAGGGGTTGATATGGTGAAAAGAGTAAAAAGGCAAAAAGACCATTCGTAGAGATAAAAGTAGAGGTGAGCCATCTTGTCTGGATACAGGGTAACCATTGCACCGTCTTCGAAAAAGCATGGAGATCCATGTGAAGTCGGTTACCCCGAAGAGATCTTGAAAGATGAGAAAATAGATAGGAGGTGAGCCACTTCGCTAGGGTTCAGGCACCCATTGCACTGACCTTCGAAAAAGCATGGAGCTCCATGTGAAGTCGGGTAGCCTGATGACGTTATCCTAGGAAGTGAGAAAATATAGTGATCGCCCAAGCCATGGCGATGAGCGGTCCATGTCCCTGCCCTCAGTTATATAATGTAAAGAGGCTTTGGCGTTATGCTTGGAAATTGGCCGAGAGATGAACATCGTTCCCACTAGTCGGATCGGCTGGAGGCCCCTAGAAAATACAAGGTGAAACTCTTTGGTAACTTGCATGCTTGAAGGTGTGAACAAAAATTCTTTATGTCATACCCATCTTTTGAGACTTAACTTCCTTAGCATATTTCTTACATTTGGTAGGAATGAGTTTAGCGGCCTTTGTAGATAGTGTAGGGGATTTCACCCACTCAACTCCGAACACCTACACATCACTTGATCGGTTAACCGTGAGAGAAAGAACTATTCTTGGTGCTTACATGATTAGGGTTTAGAAAAGTATGCTTGCTTGAGGACAAGCAAGGTTTAAGTGTGGAAACTTTGATAAGCACCAAGAATAGCACTTAAAAGGGGTCTTTAATAGATTGAAAATGCAACGTTTTGACATCCGATTACAACAATTGCATGCATTTTAGCTCAGATGTGATCATAATCTTCTAACACCATTCCTAGGAAGAACTTTGAGGTATTTTATAGGTTGGAGAGGGATTTGAGGCTAAAACAAAGCAAAAGGCAAAAGAAGCACAATGCAGTACCGTCCCACGCAGCCTCACACGCGTGTGGCTAGGCGTGGAACTTTTCCAGTAGCTTCCCACGCCCACCACCACGCGTGGTAGCTGGCGTGGTCGGGCCAAGGGCCATTTCGGGAAATTGGTTCCCTTTTTGTCACCTATATAAATCCCTTTTGCCCTAAACCTAAGGACAACTAGAATAGATCAAATTTTTATAGAGTAGAGTAGATAGAGGGTTTTCTCCCTTCTTGGGGGAAAATTCCTTTCTTCCATTAGTCTAGAATAGATCAAAGGGCAAGAAAAGATTGGGATTTCAAGAACAAGATTATGAAGATCCCCTTTCTAAGGGTGGTAACAATTCTCTCCATTTATTAATGTTAAGGCTTGTTTCTTTGATATTTCCTTTCTTGTTCTTGTTTCTTAGTATGCTAGAGTAGATTAGATAGGGGATTGGTGGCCCCAAGGTTAATCTATGTGAATGTTTAATATTATTGCTTGTTTTGTGAGTTCTTTGTTTGTTGGATGATGAACTTGTGTAGATGATGTTCTTAATGCTTTGTGCCTTTTGTGGCCACATTAGGTAGCAAACCCGTAGGAAGTGAGTGTGTGCGCGATAGCGGCCACTCACGAGCCTAGATCACCCACATCTTTGCTCTTAGTCCGAGAGGACAAGATCCGAGAGGAGTGGTAGACAAAGTGTTCGAAGAAATGCCCCAACCGAATGAGGATGTGGTAGTCCAAAGTGTGACGCCACTTGGTGATGTGCCACGAACTCCCTAGTCTATTCCACATCTCGAGCTCGCAAACCCATCCAAAGATAGATCACTTAGAGACGCCAAAGGCCCCAATACCCAACCTTTTTATTTATTTTCGCAGTACTACTACCAACCTTCCTACTTCCATACAAATGACCTCCAAACCTTTGATTCTTGCAACTCTTACCTTTCAACTTCTTAAATGTCACACGTATTCGGTTCCCATTCGCCATCCTTGAGAGACACGACACTCGGGGAGTCTTGACTCTTCGTTTTATCACCTTCACATTCACCCTCACCGCAATAAAACAACACCACCATGCAAGTGTCAAGAGTGTTTTTAATAAGAGCATAAGGATTTTCAAGAATATTAATGCAAGAATGATTAAGAATTTTACCACATGTTTACTCTTCGTCTTCCTACACTACTTTGATTTCTTCATCCTCACTCTCCATATCTGCCTCCTTTGGGTCTTCCAATTCAAAAAAATTGGGACTTCTTCAAGAACCGGGGCATAACATTCCTCTTTCTTTTCAACATCCACCTTCTTTCTATCGTTTGGTTTTTCTTGTACAATCCTTGAATGGGCTTCCAAAGTCGGGATATCACCTACGATGATGGAGTTAGCACGTGACTCATTAACCTTCATGAGTTCCTCCATCATAGCTAGCATCTTTGTTTCAACTTCTTCTAATGGAAGTCCTTCCTCCTGGAGGGTAGCAAGATAGTCTTTCAATTCGCTCTTGATCTCGACTTTTAAATTAGCCGTATCCTCCTTGGCCATCCTCGTAAATTCATCTATTTTCTCTTTAAGAATTTCAATTTCGTCTTTGGCCGGTGGGATATAATCATAAGGATTGATATGGTTAGGAAATGGATTAGAAAGTGGTGTTTCAAAGAAGGGTTTAATATTGTTTTCTTGATAAACTTGGGATGAAGGTGAGTAGTAGGTGTTTAGGTGGGAATCGGGGAATGAATTTGGCTCGTGAGTATAGCTCGGATCAAGTTGTTTCAGCATTTGCACAAGCTTACTCTCAATATTTTGGGATATTTCTCTAGAGTTCAACAAGTCAATTTCTTGAAAATTGGGTGATTGTGAAGGGTAATTTTCTTGGAAATATGGAGGTGGTGTTTCGTATGGGTGTGGATAATGATTGTATGTGTGAAATGGATAAAGATAGGGAGGTGGTAAATGGTGGTGTGGAATTTGGTAAGGATTTGGAGGTGGGTAATGATATGTTGGTGGAGGGTAAGTATAAGTAGAATGGGGGTAATAGGGATATGGTTGTGGTAGAGGATTTCTATAAGGTGGTCCTCCATGATGTAGGTAATCATGGGGATTCATTTGAGCACACGTTTGTAAGCTTCAATCGATTTGATGAAGAAAATTTCCTGTGCAAAGCTTATCAACAACAAACTATTCGCAACTAGAAGTAGTTGCAAGTGAGTAGCAAGATTTTCAATGACAATAAGCTCACTTTTCAATCAAGTATCAAACAATAAGAAAATAAAACAAATAAAAAGAAAGAAAGCAATTCAAGAACTCTTAAAAATCTACTTCAAAGATGTCAACACTATTCAAGAACCGTTTGCCATCCCCGGCAACGACGCCATTTTGACAAGCTGTGGGTATGTGGTGAGTGAATGTGATGGGATGTAGGTGGAATGTGTTAAAACGAAGAGTCTAGACTCCCCGAGTGTCGTGTCTCTCAAGGATGGCGAATGGGAACGAATTAGTGTGTTGGCATTTATGAAGTTGAAAGGGAAGAGTTTCAGGAATGGCTAGGGGTAGGATTCATTTGTAAGAGAGGGGAAAGATTGATAATGGTTGTGATAAAAATAAAGGGAAAGGCGGAGATTGGGGCTTTAGGCTTCTCTATGTGGTCTATCGTTCTACGGTTTTGTGAGCAAGAGACGTGGAATAGACTAGGGAGTTCGTGGAACTTTACCAAGTGGCGTCACACTTTGGACTCCCACATCCTGATTCGGTTGGGGCATTTCATCGAACACATTGTCTACCACTCCTCTCGGATCTCGTCCTTTCGAACTTAGGGCGGGGATGTGGGTGAGTTAGACTCGTGAGTGGCCGTTATCGCGCACACACTCATTTTCTATGGGTTTGCTACCTAATGTGGCCACACTTAGGCACAAAGCTTAAAGAACATCATCCACACAAGTTCATCATCCATCAATCAAGAAACTCACAAATCAACTAGCAATTATATCAAACATCCACATAGTTTAGCTTTGGGGCCACCAATCCCCTTTCTACTCTACTCTAACATGCTGACATTGCGGTTCTGTGTAGGGTTGGAGTGTTAAAAGATATTTGTATGATAAAACGGAAAGTCTGTGACTCCCCGAGTGTCGGTCTCGAAGGAGGGACGTGGAGGTATGTCAAACATTCGGGAGTTTACTAGATGGAGTCATGCATAGGATTTGAGAGTGGTGAAGGGTGGAGTTGCAAGTGAGAGTGTAGTTCATTGGTTGGTTAGAGTGCAAAAGAGTAGTAAAGTAAAAGTGATTTTGGGAATATGTAAAAAAAAGGGTAGGGATTGGATAGTGTTCATGAATATTGCATAGTGAGAGTCTAAGGTCATGGATTAGGATTGCTATGATATTGTCTATTCAAGAGTGTGTTGTCTTAGTCTTTTTCCACCTTGTGTACTAAGGCTTCTTTGACTTAGGAGTGCCTACAAGCATCCAAAGTTCTAAGAGGAATTTTATCAAACACTTAAGCTACACACTATCCTACTATTCTTAAGAAGTCCATAGGAATTTTGATTGTGTAAAGCTTCAAATCCTAACTCTAATCAAAGACATGAAAGAGTAAAGAGCTCAATCTCTCATCTAGATTGGCCAAATCCAAACAAGATCTCATCAAAACAACAATCAAAAGACAAGAATAGATAATCCATCAACACAAACTCATAGATCCAAGATATAGAGATAAGATCATCACAAAAGCAATATTCAATCACACAATCCAAATCCCTAGACTAAATTAGCTACTCATGATATGAAATGAAAGTAAAAGCTAATTCAATCCAGGAACAAGATAACTAAAATTATAGAAATGAAATAGAGATCACCTAGAGAGAAGAGGATCTTCAATCCAAGCTTGTTGTCTTCTACAATGGAGATTGGTCTAATCTAAAAACTAAGGAAAATTGAGAAAACTCTCCAAAGAAAAACTAAGAAAAGTGAAGACTAAAATTCTGGAAAATCCTCCTCTGAAAATTCATCAAAGGGGTTTAAATAGTCTCCGAAATGACAACCCTCCGGGGCTCCGCTTTTGCCTGGTTTGCTCTTTAAGCTCATCTTTTGGTTCTATATGCTCCCGGGGCTCCTGTTTTTCTTCTTTTAAACTATAAGTAGCTTCTGTGCACCAGTTAGTAATTTTCAAGCATTTACGCACATAATTTACCAAATAAGGATGCTATAGATGCGATAAAACACCCTAAAATGTGCCTGAAATAAGGGTATCTCGGAGTCTTATCACATGCTAAAGAAACAAGAAAAAGAAATGAAATCTCAAAGAAACAAATATTAGATTAAGATTTGGAGAGAATAGTTACTACCCTCAAGAGGGGATTCCTTTACACTTTGTTTCTCGAAATTCCAATCTTCATCCTTGCCCTTGGATCTAATCTAATCTAGAAGAAAAGAAATTTTCCCCCAAGAGGGGAGAAAACCCTCTACAATTTCAGATCTAAACTATTCTAAAAGAGCTCTCCCTAGGTTTAGGGCAAAAGGGATTTATATAGGTAACAAAAAGGGACAATTTTCCCGAAATGGCCCTTTGGCCCGGCCACACATGCCACTACGCGTGGTGGTGGGCGTGGGAAGATGCTGCTTTGCGATTTCGTTTGTCTTTTGCTTTGTTTAGCCTCAAATCCCTTTCCAATCTGTAAAATACTTCAAAACTTTTCCTAGAATTGATGTTAGAAGATTTTAATCACATCTGAGCTAAAATGCACGTCATTGTTATGATCGGATGGCAAAACATTACACTTCTATTCCATTTTAGACCCTTTTTACGTACCTCCACGCCTCTCACACGCGTGTGAGCGTGCGTGGGGAGCTTCTGGAAAGTTTCCACGCTTGCTCACACGCGTGTGAGATTGGTCCTCCGGGGCTCCGCTTTTGCCTGGTTTGCTCTTTAAGCTCATCTTTTGGTTCTATATGCTCCCGGGGCTCCTGTTTTTCTTCTTTTAAACTATAAGTAGCTTCTGTGTACCAGTTAGTAATTTTCAAGCATTTACGCACATAATTTACCAAATAAGGATGCTATAGATGCGATAAAACACCCTAAAATGTGCCTGAAATAAGGGTATCTCGGAGTCTTATCAAATTTTCCACACTTTGTTTCTTGCTTGTCCTCAAGCAAGACATTTTACTCTCTAAGCATATAAGTCTCCGAGATACTCTCCCATGCAAAATAAAGCTTTTGGCAAGTCAAAATAATGGGTGTCTAAGACTGTTGAAACGGGGGAAATCATTTGTGTTATCTACAAAGGATTTTGGTCAGATGCCAGCAACTCAAGAAATATTTCCGGGAAATAAAAACCTTTCGTAGATAAAATAAATAAAACAAAGGATCACACTTCTCGCACCATACGCAAGCATGCATTTCCAAAGTTTTGGTTCACCTTTTATTTAAATAGGGCCTCTAGCCGATCTCACTAGTGAGAACGATGTGCACTAGCTAATCAACTTTCCGTCCTTATACAACAAAGCCCAACGTAAATGTAAATGAGGGTAGGGGCATGGACCACTCACCGCTTTTGGCTTAGCGCGGTCCCTCTTTCTTCTCACTTCCTAGGATAATGTCATCGAGCCACCCGACTTCACATGGAGATCCATGTTTTTTCGAAGGTCAGTGCAATGGGTACTCGAATCCTAGCAAAGCGGCTCACCTCAGCTCTATTTTCTCAATTCTTGGGATCTTTTTATGTGAACAACCGACTCCAGATAAAGCTTTTTGCTTACCGAAGACTATGGTTTGGACACAACCCAACGAATTGGCTTCCCTCAATTTTAAACTCTTTGGTGATTGGCCTTTCGCCTTTTCGACTCCTCCTCGTGTCAACCCCTCATGCCTTTTTCTATTTAATGTTCAAGGGTTTTGTTTTCTCATTAGGCTCACCATTAGGCTCTCCTTTTGCCCCATGCCCTACCAAGGTTCGTTCAATTCCGGGCCTCGCTAGTTTTATCTTTCTCAAATTAAAAAGTGCACACTCCCACTTCGAGAGATCCTTGACTAAGGTCCTACGTAAATAAGAGGTGAACATCATGCAAGCAGGCAAGAATATAATCTTATTTGGCTCTAAAATCTCTCATGGGTGCGAAAAGTAACTTCCTCAAAGATATTTCGAGAGTAAAAATTTTTGGGCATCTAGTCAAAATTCTCCCTAGATAACACAAATAATAACTCTCTTTTCAAAACTGCAAATGCACCCGCTTATCATTCCCAAGAGCTTCAACTTCTAAACTAAACATGTAAGCATGTAAAGCACGAAGTGCGTCCTTTCCACACTTTAAAGTAAACATCGTCCTCGATGTTTCCATACGCACAAGGTAAAGGAACAAAACTGGGATTCTAAAGATAGACAAATAAAATCCCTTTCCACACTTTGGAAATTGCTCTGGGATAAAGGGTATGCATCAAACGATCCTATTAATCATGGAAAACTCTAATATACTCATACACAAAGCTATAAATAAAATATTTCCATACTGTAAAGATCAAAACGGGGCTTGAAATTAGAAAAGGGATAAGAGGATAAACCAAGTATGCATCCCTCTTTCCACACTTTAGCTTCCAGCATAGGTCTGTTCCCGTTATAGATGCTCTATAAGAAATGGAGACATAACATACAAAAAGGGTTTTCGGAGTACTATTCAATTATTATAAACTGATAGAAATATAAAAGCAGAAACATAAATAATAAAGCATGTAAATAAGAAGAATTATTCAAATATAAATGCGGATAAGTAAAGTAGTTGGAAATTAAATAACATAAAGCAATAAAGTAAAGTAAAGCATAGAAAAGAAATAAAAGAAATAAAAGTCGGAACCCCGCGCATAGGGATCCTAATGTTCAGATGGGGCTTAGCAACCATAGTAACCAATAGTCAAGAAACTCAGAATCAAGTGTCAATCAATCAGGATCAAGAATAGTTGAGGAAGGTATCACTCATCACCGAAGGGATGGAATTGCCTGTCGAATCGAGCTTCAAGAGCGGCAATTCTTCTATCATTTTCCTCCACCGCTTGTCTCATGCGGTTGAGGTCCTCGGTGTGAACATCCTGTCTCGTAGAGATTGATGTGAAATGGCCTTCCTGCCAAGTGTGCTGCTCACGCCAGTAGTTCATTTGTTCCTCATGGAGCTGCCTATGAAAATTCTGCGACGCGGCCCAATCCATAGGAGTAGGGCCTTGCTCCTGTGCAGCGTCCTCCCCCTCATTCTCTTCCTCGTCCTCATCATCATCCGAAGCATTTAAATCGGGTGCATCATCACCTCCAAGCCTTAGTTTTGCGGAAAAGAACTCACCCACGGTAAAAGAAATTGAGCAACCATCAGATCTCTCTCCCATCAACTGGTTCAGTAGGCCCAACCCAATGCACAGTTTAGTAACAAAAGGTCCAATAAACACAGTCTGAACCTTTGGCTTTTGTTGGGTCTGGAGCCATTTCCTAGCCTGAACGCCCATGTTGATACTGACATTATTCTCCATGCACCACATGTAGAATAAGTCCGGCTTGTATACCTTATTTCTATTCGTGGTTCAGCTAGAGAGATTTATAGCAAAGGCTAATCTGATAGCCTTCAAAGCATTCCGGGTGATGGGCTTTGCCTTCATGATTGAAGAGTTGTATGGGGCATTGTTTGTGATGCTTCTCCAGTATCGTCTAGCAACTTCATCTGAATCAAAATCTTCTTTGAAATCTCTGAAATATGGCATGGACACGCTTGTTGCATCATGAAAACCGAGTGTAACACCCAAAGTGTTAACAGACATACTGTAATGGTTGCCGAAAAGAGTGAATGAAATAGACTCCCTTGCATCGTTGACTTCCCTTCTAATCTCTAGGGTAGCCAAGAACTCATAGGTGACAGGCGCATAGGTGGGTCCTCTCTACTGAAACAGATAGCGGAGCTGTGGGTGCCCAAGGAGCATATTCACGTCTTGCAAACAACCAAATTCTCTTAAAACATTGTCCTCAAAGTGACGGCCAACAGAAAGCTGCTTTCCTTTATAGTTGTCTACTGTCGCAAGTTGAATGGGTGTCAAGTGTCGTAGTGACCTTGATCCCGGCTCTTGTATAGCCTGTTGAGCTGTAGTGTGCTGTCGTGTCCTTGATCGACTCGATTCTCCCACATCATGTTTCGATTTCTTTGCAATTTCTTTTGAGCGTCCCATCCTACAAATTATAGAAATTATCATTCATGGTCTTTGAATAAGTCACCATTATGTTGGTCCCAAGGGGATGGGGTACAAGTCTAGAGGGGGGGGGGTGAATAGACTTGTATAAGATTTTGCAAATCTTTCCAACCTCTCGTGTGTATTGAACTTAGGATGTTTAGGTTCGATACCTCACGAAGTGAAGACAAAGTTTTATGCGCAGCGGAAATGTTATCCCCTTTTAGTTAGCACGAGTAGTTAGTTCGAGAAGTGCGTTTATATGCAGTGCAATCGAGAGGTTAGCGAGAGATAAAAAACAGTAAGTAAATGCAAGAGAGATTTTTAAGTGGTTCGGCCAACCCGCCTACGTCCACTCTTCTTCCAGAAACTCCCTGGAAGGATTGCACTAAAAACTTCCCTTTTTAGTACAATATCGAGCGCTTGAGCTTTGATCACGAAGCCCGCCTCAAGCCTCAGGTTTTTCGCCCCGCTTCTTGTTACTCCACCTCTCGAGCACTTGACCTTTGATCACCAAGCCCGCGTCAAGCCTCAGGATCTTCACAAGACAGCTCCCAGGTTACTCCGCCTCTCCAAGGTCTTTCTCCCCGCTTCCAGCTACTCCACCTCTCGAGCACTTGACCTTTGATCACCAAGCCCGCGTCAAGCCTCAGGTTTCTTTCACTCGGACAGCTGCCAGGTTACTCCACCTCTCTTGCTTAATCCAAAGCAAGGTGTTTTTGGTTGTCACAGTTGAATGTAACAGACTCCAATCTGACCACAAGCTATCGTTGAATCAACTTCGATGTAGAGCAGCTTTGGTCACCTTCTGGATGTATAACAGTTTAGCTTTGTAACTCTCTTCGAACACTAAGATGTGTTCTCTCGCTGTATTGAATATCAGGATGATATTCCAAGTTAAGCACTTTGCACTGGAACGTTTTTATCAGACACCTCTTGTTAACCTCTTGACCTCTTTCACAACCCCTGTTTCTTCTGTGTCTTTACGTCCTTATATATGAGAGTAGAAGAATAGTTCCGTTGGAGGGAAAACTATTCCGTTTGAAATTGGTCTCCCACGCCGAACATGGGTCTTTGCACAATTTCAGCATTTTTCATGGAGTAGTGGTCTTGTAACTTGAGCCTTTTGTTTTGTAGTGAATATTCCATATTCCACTTTCTTGAGTTCATGCTTCACTTGCTTCTTTTGGATAAAGTTACTCTTTTTATGTTCCCATCATTCCTTGTTTGGGGAATCTGACCACTTCAGGATTGGTGCACTTCTTGACCGTTTGTGGTGGAGGTCTGACGTGTCATCCACTTCCGTCCATTTTGAAACCTCCCGCTCAGCACCTCTTCAATATTTTATCTCCATGATATTCTTCTTCTCCAAACTTAGAGTATTTTATCTGCACATGTTGACTAACATTCAGCCTCTTGGAGAAGTGCCGGTTTATCGAGACCATAAAAGATGTCTCGACCACTTGATGTTTCAATCCCATGTATCGAGAGGTCTATCTCTCGAATATTCTTTACGTCTCGAACTCGATAGGTATATCGAGAGGTCCTTACCTCTCGAACTTGGCTTGTGTCTCGAGACTTAGTTGATGTCTCGTAGACCCTTATTCCTCCAGAGTTGTCTCGTGCCTGCTTCTGATCTATCTGTTTGCTTACAACACGAAAACTTCTAAGTTGTTCAAACAAGTTTACCTTAAGCTTAAATATTTCCCGAGTTGAGCTCAAATTACCCGGTTGTATTTTCGCTCTTAGTTTACTTATCGAACTTACATTGTTTTGCCTATGTATCGAGACTTGGGGATTCTTACTTAACAGTTGGTATCATCAAAACCTATTACATGATGTTCCTAACAATTTCCCCCTTTTTGATGATGCCAACACTTATACTTACTTATATGGCTGATTTGAAAAAGAAAAAGCATTGATTTTATTTTCAGCGCATATGGTAAGTTTGACAACAATTCTACTAAACATGAATAAGTAAACTCACGCAACACCCCCAGCAGAAGATATATGTATTAAGATTAAGGGAATGTTTACATAACAGAGTTTAGTGGAAAAGATTCAAAGAAGTAAGACCAAGAACAACATAAGTATCAATACATTGAAATAAGATGGAGTTTGGACCACGAGAGCTTACTTCTTGTTGCCTTTCCTTTTCTTGTTAATGGCTTCTCGTGTCTTGATGGGGTCTTTCGGATTTACCAGGCTTAAGTATTCATCTGTGACATCTAGATGCCTGTAGTTCCTGTAGGCTTCCCCCACGAACTCACCATCAATTACTCCATCTTTCCACCAAGCAATACATTCTTCTGGAGACATGTTGCTGTGTGTTGATATTCCAGTGATTTTCAGAAGCTTGAATATCTCCAGAGTCAGAATTTGTTCAGTGTCTTCTCTGTTCCCAAACTTAAAGTTTGTCATGAGAAGATCTATCTTCCTTTCTTCTTCTGACTGTCGTTCTTGTCTTTTTCTTCTTCTTTCTCTGTCCTCTTCTCTCCTTCTCTCCATTTCCAGTGTACGCTGGACCCTTAGGTTTTCTGCCTGTTTAGCATCCTCCACTGCTTTGCTCATGATTCTTGGTATTTTTGGAGGTGGTCCAGCTGGTTCACTTGCTGCCCTTTTCTTGCCCGTTGTATCCCCCTTCTTTTTCTCTTTATTTTCCCCCTTGTTGGCATCATCAGTACGGGAGAGGAGGGTGGACATACCTTCGAAAATAGCTTGAAGTTGGGCAGGGACTTGGTTCGACAGGTCATCGAGTATGGCCTTCATCACATCCTGTCGAAGTTCACTGGAATATTGGAAGGCTCGCAGCTCTGCTCGCATCTCGGCTAATTCAGCCCTCGCACTTGCAGCCTCTGCTCGAGCTACAGCGGCTTCATCAGTGGCTTTCCGTGCTGCATCCTCAGCCCATATCGCCTGTTCGAGAAGTTCGGCATGACGGCCTTGGGATTCACTTGTGCCAGCAGCAGGCATTGCAGCATTGCGGACCACAGCGAGTATTCTTTCGAGCTGAGCCATCTTCTGAGATTGATCAGCCATGAATTGACGCACTTCGCCAATGAAGACTTCTTCGGCCTGTTGATCATAGTCAGAAGTAGGAGATGAGGATCGAGATGTACCTTTCGTCGGAGGGGACTTGGGTGCTTCCAGATTTCCACCCATGACTTGCAATTGCGAGTCCACCTCTCGATTTAACGTCTGAGGATCCACAGGGACACAAGGTTCAGAGCTCGAAGGTAGCTCCATGTCAGGTGCTTCCCGATTTCCACCTGAGGGATGGATCACTTCTTGCTCCTCACCTCTCGAACCTGGAGCCTCAGCTTCAGCAACTGTGGAGATAGGGTCAGCCAGAGAGTGTTCTTCGGTATTGGACGCTTCCCTGTTTTCATCCAATAGAGGTTCCCCCTCAGCATCACCTCTCGAACCAGTGCTGGGAACTTTGTCATCTGCTGGTGAGGTTGGAGACGTAGTGTCGACAGGTGCTTCCGGGTTTCCACCTTCGATGGTATCATCAGTACTCCTCGAACCAGCAGGACTTGGGGCATTCTGCTCATGTTGCTCATTTGACTGCATTTCAGTCTGCTCCGATGAGTCTGGAATGATAATTATTTCAGGAGCAGTAGGAAAACCCGGCAGTGTGAGCAACGGAACTTCACCCTCTCGAATTGTCTGTGCTTCATCAGTAGTGGCCGAGGGTGTGGACTCAGGTGGTGGCAAAAGTAGAACGGTGTTAGGTGCCACTTGAAGTGCTTCAGAGGTCTCGGATTCACCTCTCGAAGCTTCTACCTGTTCGTCCAGAGCAGAGTTGCTGACTTGGGACAGTGGGATTGCGGCTGTTGCAATATCATCGTGAGCAACCCCAGAGGTCTCTCCTGGCCCTCTCGTGAACTCAACGTTCTGTCCCAAGGAGATGGCAGTGGCGAGCCTGATATCTTCTCGAAATCGTGCTTCTGTTTCAGGATCTTCTTCAGGCTCAGCTTCAACTTCTGGTGCTTCAACTGCTATGCTCTTCCCTTTATCAGTTCTTTCACTGTTCAGCTTCATTACTCGTGTTTCGTGGGCAAGATCCATCAGTTGTTGAGCTGGGATCTCGGAGATGCCCAACCACTGGAGTGCAAACTGCTCTTCTGCCTCCATTTCAGCTGCTTGACTCATCAATTGAGTGAAAGAACTGGTTCTCCAGTTGATCCACCTGATCACCCTGGAGAAGTCATCAAGAGTGGGTGCTTCCACTGCCAACTGAGTGGAAACTTCTTCATATAAGTCATCCCGCCCATCAGAGATGATTTCAGTGGCAGAGATTGCTTCGTCTATCTGAGCTGTGATCTCTCGACTATGCTCCAAGAGATCATTTCCCACCCTGACTGTGTAGTCTGTCTCTCGAACCATCTCATATGGTTCTTCTGCATCTCCTTGTACTGGATCACTGATCCCAGTACCTTCAACCTCTCGAGCCATCTCTCGAGATAAACCAACAGAGTCACCAGTACCCTCAGCAGTAATATCATCATTAACACACAAATCTCTTGACAGGGACCTGGTAGGGGGCACTCTCTCAACCTCAGTGGCCAGTGTAGCCTGAGGTTCCCCCTGGGCTTGTGCCCTGTCCTCGAAGGGTACTTGTATAACTGACGGTTCCACCTCTTGAACCCGGGTGACAGCAACAGTTTTGGCTTTCCTAGCCCTCTTTGGCAGATGAACCCTTTGTATCAGTACATCGAGAGGTTCATCATCAGAATTCTTTTCCTCGGTTTGGGCTTTCCTTTTGCCCCTTCCTTTTGGCTGTGAGGGAGAAGGTGCAGCCTTAACACCTTTAGTTTTGGGGACTAGAGATTTCGTCCTACCCATATAGGTATTTCGATGAATCTCTTTTCCCTCCCTCAGTTCGAAGCCCTTCAGGCTTAGGAGAAATTGCACAACAAAGCCGAAACCAACCTTTTTACTGATCGACAAGTTGGCGTTGGAGACTGAGCGCATCACTTGCTGTTGGAGGAAGTTGAAGATAATATGTGCCCAGTCCAGCTTGTTGTTGTTCCAAATGGCATGGAGGATTTTGAGGAGGTCTAGACTAACCTCGTCAGTTCCGGACACCTTGCCGAGCACAAACTTCATGATTAGGTCGGCAGCGAGAGCAAACCTCTCCTTTAGGTGGTACTTGCGGAGGGCAGAGGATGCTCTGGGTGGTGCAGTCGCTAGTCGGATTTTCTCCCAGAAGGCTTGCTTGTCCAAGTCGTAATCCGATAGATGCTTGACTGCTTCCTCCGATGACGCGAAATCAAATGCCGCTCTGAGGTCACCTACAGATGTTGTGATGGGAAAATCATTAAAGCGGCTTTCGATTTTACCCTTCGTGACCTTGGCATTTGCGAACCATTCTGTGAAGTCGAGGGGGTGAACGGTCCCGTAGTCGTGCGTCATGTATTTCATCAGTCCTGCTTTCTCAAACTTCTTCAGGACTTTTTCCGCCATTTTTGGATTAGGGGAGTTGGTGATGAAGCCATTTCTGTCAAGGATACTCCCCGCCTTGACTTGTTTGATCTGAGAGCGAATGTGTAGCAACTCCCTCTGATATGCGTCGGAAGATGAGGTTGATGTAGAGGATTCGGACGCCATTGATGAAGGTTAGATGTTTTGGAGGGAATGTGTACTGCGTTTAGTATTTGGGGATTTTGGGTAAACGGTTTTAGCTTGAATCCGGGTAAAGAAGAAGGATTTGGCTTTTATATCGTGTGGATTCGGGTTGGATATATGGGTAGGGTTGAGAGCTTGACCCAAGGAAGGATACCGGTTTTCTTTAAGGAAGTAAAAGGTCAGAAATACCCCTAGTAACGGTCAGCGTATATGAAAAATAAGGGTATTTTTGGTAAATTAACAGAGCGGTTTTAGATTCAGGATAGTGGGGTAATAAAGAAAAGTAACTATATGATCATGCTCCCACTAATCAAGATAACTCCCTTAAGTGCGGAAAACCGCCAGTAACCGATGACCACGTGGCTAGCATTAATATCCAAAGTTAGCCGTTTCCCTTCATATATCAGATTCACCTCTCGAAGGTGAATTGTCTTCCACATGAGTTTAAGGATCTTCCCCCTGAGTGATTGATCCCTAAACCTCCTTATTCCTCCGTCTTGATCTGGTTAAGGATCTTCCCCCTGAGTGATTGATCCCTAACCCTCCTTATTCCTCCGTTCAGAGATATCAGTTTGTTATCTTTCGAAGTGACCTCTCGAACTACCCTTCTTCGAGACATAACGTATATAGACAAACTGATCGGGTGACCTCTCGAACTACCTTTCGAACACAGATTGCGAGAGAAACAAGTTTGATTCATCTAAAAGATATCACTTGGAACATATCCTTAAGTTCATTTAGTGATTTCCAGATACATTACATATGAATCAATATCCTATTAGATTCCCTAGAAACTTTTGTTTGGCCTTGGTCAGCCTAATAGGAATCTATCGTTAAAGCAGGAACTAGCCATCTAAAGTCCTATTTGTCTAATAACAGAACTAGGGGTGGCTATTCCCTTTTCTTGTTCTTCTCTCCGGAGCTGCTTACTGTAGTTGGGAGTGACCATCTTCATCGCTAATCCTCTTAATGTCTTTGGATTAGGTATGATCACCCCTTTGACTGCTGCTGACCTCAGAAAGTCCCATCTGGTCTTCCTCTCCATTTCCCTTGGTTCTCCATTTGGTTGAGGAAGGCCCTTTTCCAGAATGTGCAGCAGTAGGAGTCCCTCTTGTGCAGGACTCTTCTCCCGATTCCAGTATCCCATCGTTGTGGATCTCCTCGCATTTGGGGATCCATTCACCTTGGATGGGAATAGGATTCTTGCTTGGATTATCAGGAAGCTCCGCAATCTGTTCACCCTTCGTTGATTCTGGATAGTTTTCTCCTTGAAAATCTTTGGACTTGACTGCCGGTTTCTTTCCTCTATAAAAGAATGGAACATCATCTTTTCCTTTCTTTTTCTCCATGGGAAGTTGATGATATGAACTTCTGAAAGAAACCCTCTTATTTATAGCCCAATAAGGTTATCACTTTTGAGTCACGGGATGCAATATGAATGACCGTTCAATGCTTGTGTAACTCCAAAGCTGCCATAAAGTTGATGAAACCGCCCCTCACATGCGAAACAGTTCATGGCACTAAATACAAGAAGATAAGATTTGACCATTCATCCCAATTCTATCATTCCCAATTCTAACCTTAGTTGAGAGAATCTATTTTCACATAACGCTTTTGTGAAAATATCTGCTAGTTGCTCCTCCGTTGCAACATATTCCAAAATAATGTCCTTCCTCTCAACATGGTCTCGGATGAAGTGATACTTAATATCAATATGCTTTGTTCTAGAATGTAACACTGGATTGTGGGTGATGGCAATAGCACTTGTATTGTCACACATGATCTTAACCTCCTTACACTCAACCCCATAATCCAGTAATTGTTGCTTCATCCATAAAACCTGAGCACAGCAACTTCCAGCTGCTACATACTCTGCCTCAGCGGTGCTTGTAGCTATTGAATGCTGTTTCTTGCTAAACCATGAGACAAGTCTTCCGCCTAGAAACTGACATGTCCCTGATGTGCTTTTTCGATCTATCTTACAGCCGGCAAAGTCCGCATCTGAGTAACCCATAAGTTCGAAAGATCCACCTCTCGAGTACCAAAGTCCAACACTTTGCGTACCTTTGAGATATCTAAGAATCTTTTTAGATGCATTTAAGTGGCTTTCCTTAGGACTTGCCTGAAACCTAGCACATACACCTACTGCAAAGGATATATCTGGTCTACTAGCAGTTAAATAGAGAAGAGATCCGATGATACCTCGATAAGTTGTCTGATCGACCTCTCGACCTTCACTGTCGACATCGATACGTAGAGAGGTTCCCATGGGTACTTTGACTGAGGATTTCCCTTCTATATTGTATTTTCTGAGCAGATCCTTGGTGTATTTCTCCTGATTGATGAAGATACCTTCCTTAAGCTGTCTCACTTGTAATCCAAGGAAGTAGTATAGTTCTCCCATCATGCTCATCTCGAACTTCCCTTTCATCAACCTGGAGAACTTCTCGCACAAGTCTGGATTGGTGCTTCCAAAAATGATATCATCCACATAGATTTGCACCAATAAGATGTGATCCNCTTTCTCCCCGCTTCCAGCTACTCCACCTCTCGAGCACTTGACCTTTGATCACCAAGCCCGCGTCAAGCCTCAGGTTTCTTTCACTCGGACAGCTGCCAGGTTACTCCACCTCTCTTGCTTAATCCAAAGCAAGGTGTTTTTGTTTGTCACAGTTGAATGTAACAGGCTCCAATCTGACCACAAGCTATCGTTGAATCAGCTTCAATGTAGAGCAGCTTCGGTCACCTTCTGGATGTATAACAGTTTAAGCTTTGTAACTCTCTTGAAACACTAAGATGTGTTTTCTCGCTATTTTGAATATCAGGATGATATTCCAAGTTGAGCACTAGCACTTGAACGTTTTAGACTGACACTTCTTAAGAATTTCGAACTCCTTCACTTCACTTCACTTCACTGTTCCCCTTTTTTTTTTCTGTGTCTTTACGTCCTTATATATGAGAGTAGAGGAATAATTCCGTTGGAGGGAAAATTATTCCGTTTGAAATTTGTCTCCCATGTTGATCATGGGTCTTGCGTATTTTCAGCATATTTCATGGAGTGGTGATCTTGTAACTTGAACCTCTTTGTCTTGTAGTGAATATTCCATAGTTCACTTTTCTTGAGTCCATGCTCCACTTTCGTTTTTTTTGGTAAAAGTTACTCTTTTTATATTCCCATTATACCTTGTTTGTAGGGAATCAGACCACTTCAGCATTGGTGTATCTTTTGACCGTTTGTGGTGGAAATCTGACGTGTCATCTATTTCCGCCCATTTTGAAATCTTCACGTTCGGCACCTCTTCATTATTCAATTTCCATGATATTCTTCTTCTCCAGACTTTAAGTATGACCGTCATTCAGCTTTGTTGGAGAATTGTTAGTGTATCGAGACCAAGGTTGATATCTTGATCGCTTGATGTCTCGAACTCAAATATCGAGAGGTCTATCTCTCGAACTCTGTTTATGTCTCGAACTGAATAACTGTATCGAGAGGTCCTACCTCTCGAACTCTGCTTATGTCTCGAGACTTAGTTAATGTCTCGCAGACCCTTATTCCTCCAGTGTTGTCCCATGCTTTCTTCTGATCTGTCTATATGATTACAACACACGAGACTTCTAAGATGTTCAAACAAATTTCCCTCAAGCTTAAATATTTTCCGAGTTGAGCTCAAAGTTACTCGGTTGTATTTTCGCTCTTGGTTTACTTGTCGAACTTACAGCGTTTTGCCTATGCGTCGAGACTCGGGGATTTCTACTTAACAGTTGGTATCATCAAAACCTATTACATGATGTTCCTAACACATTATATTTATGTAAAATTCCTTGTCAAAATAATGGATTTCAAACATATAGGGTTAAGAATTTTCAAAAATTTCGCCATAGTTTCCCCTATATCTTGGACAATTCAAGCATAAAAATATCAACAATATCACTCCATTATCACACACATGCATAAATTCATCATAAGATATGTCAATTTGATAGTCAAATAAGAAGTCAACTACAAAAGTCAAGAATTTCAAAAAGTCAACTTCATCTTCTTCCCCAAATTCAAAATTAGGGTTTTGAAATTGAAAATTCAATTTGGGCAATGTAGCATGTGAAAAGTCAAATTGATTACATATAATAGTTCTATAACAAGTTTAATCATCAATTCAAGCATCAATTTCATAATTTCAACAAGAAATCTAACAAACCCATTTGTTCATCAATGGTGTTCACACTTGAAGTTCAAGAATATACAACAATCCATCAATGTAACCATCAATAATGAAAGAAAACATCAAAGGATAGTTCTATTAAGCATTATAACCAACTTAATCATTCAAAATCATTCAAAATCATGCTAGGCAATGTAGAATAAATTTCACATTCAAGCTCTCCCAAACTCATGAATATTCAAGGATAAAGAGTTAAAAAGATGAAAGATTACCTTGATGTTGACGTTTTAATCCTCTTTGAATGGTAAAAAGTGAGAGGTATGTTCAAACCTTGAGTTTGGTTCTTCCTTGCGTGGAGAAGAGAAGAGAAAAATTGATTTTGGGAGCAAAATAAGGTGGAATGGCCGAACAAGGGTTTAAAACCCGTAGGGAGCCTTGCACGCCGGTCACACTCGTGTGACCGTGCGTGGAAGCTCTCTACCTCGCTCCCACGCATGGCAACACGCGTGTGAGCGTGCGTGGGAGGCTACTGCCTCGTTCCCATGCACGGCTACACACGTGTGAGCCTCGTGTAGGTCCACTGCATCGTTTTCTTCTGGTTTTTGGTTTTGCCTTCCATACCTATATCCAATTTAAGCTCTTCCAAAGCAATTTTTAGTCTCGAATCCTACAAATTAGTCCTCAAAACATGGTTCCATATGATTGTAGCAATTTATTAGAACAAAAACATTAAAAACAAAAGCATAGCAATAATGTAAAGTATTTTATTAAAATCTTGGGTTGCCTCCCAAGTAGCGCCACAGTTTATGTCATTGGCTAAACGCATTATACCTTGGTTTGAATTTAACCGTATTCCTTGGTGGTGGGTAAGAAGCATTTTGGTACCCACGTGTTTTTCCAGGTAAGCTTATCGTTCCTCCGCTTCGGTTTTGGTTTCACTTTAGCTTTGACCTTCGCCCTTTCATCGTCATCAGCTCCTTCTTTTGCCTTTTCCTTGTCATCATTCGTGGCTTGTCTTTCGAATCTCAGGGTGATTTCTCCTGAACTAACATCTATTCGTGCACGACAAGTAGCCAAAAATGGTCTTCCAAGAATTAAGGATTCATGGGGATCATCATCTCCCATCTTACAGACAATAAAATCGACAGGCACAAGAAATTTGCCTATTCTTACTAAAACATCTTCCGCTAAGCCTTCAGGATACCGGGTGGTTCCGTCAGCCAAACGTAGAGTCAGCCTCGTCGGTTTCAACCGTGGTAAGTTCAATTTTTCAAAAAGATTTAAAGACATGACATTGATAGAAGCACCAAGATCAGCAAGAGCGTTTATATGTTCCATGTTCTGTATAGAACATGGGATCAATAAAGCTCCAGGGTCACCCTTCTTTCTGGGGTTTCCCTCAGTCAAACAAGCCGAAGATTCTTGGCTTCTGGGGTTTCCCTCAGTCAAACAAGCCGAAGATTCTTGGCTTATGGGGTTTCCCTCAGTCAAACAAGCCGAAGATTCTTGGCTTAAACATGTAACCTCAGTCAAACAAGCCGAAGATTCTTGGCTTAAACATGTAACATTATCACAAATGTCATTCTCAAACAACTCACGGCATTCTTTGCTATTGAATAATTTTCGAATAAAAGCTTTAAATTTACCTTCTCGAGCTGTTTTTTTTTCTTTTGAGCTTTTGATGTTGTCTCTTGGTAGTTCCTTTTCTTTCGGGCCTTCTTCCGAAGTGGTTTCCTCCTTGCGTTCCTTCATTGATATGGTGCATGAACTGTTCGCATTTTTTAATTCAAGATTAAGACTACAAGAGGTAGCCTTGTTTTTTTGGTCGTCTACCTTACATTGACAAGTTCCACAGATAGCATCCATTGGATCACATTTCTCATGTGTTTCTTCTTTGGCATCAATGGCGTTGACTCTCTCTTTCGGGTTGTTTTCAGTGTTGCTCGGGAGTTGTCCGTAGTGTCGATCTGACATCATCTTAAACATCTGAGAGATTTGATTCTCAATTGTCTTTAGTGTAGCCTTCGACTCTTGGCGAAGACTAGAAATTTCTTGCCTAATCTCTTGAGTAATTTCTTGTTTCAGATTTGCCCGATCATTTTTGAGTTCCATGATCGTCCTTGTAAGTCTTTCATCTACCTCACGGATGTCATCCCTTCTTTGTTGAGTAAAATCAAGTTGAGAGTCGTATTGTGGCCTGAACTGGGTCATTTGATTTCCATTTCCTTGGTTTTGATTGTACATCAGTCTGTTCTTGTCATTTTGTCCATATGCAGGCTTTTGTCCATAATTGTATTGTCTTTGCGCATGATATCCGTCATTATGGCTATTGTTCCAACCCTCTCCCTGTTTCCAATTGTTGTTTGATCTTTGGTTTTGTCCATAAGCATTGAAGTTGGAGTTCCTTGGATAATCTACCGCCTCGACTTGTTCAGATGCAGACGTAGAAGTGCAAATATTGGTGTCATGAGGTCCTCCACAGATATTACAATAAAGTGCCAATGCCATGCAAGGCTTGGGTTTTCCTTCCATTTTTTCTACTATAACCTGTAGCTTCTTGATTTCGTGATTCATTGCTTCGATTTTAGCCTCACTTGCCACTCGATTATCAACTTCATAAATTCCTCCATGATCTCCTCTTCATTCATACCAACAGGATGTGTTTTTAGATATTCTCTCGATTAGTTCCTCAGCCTCTTGCAAAGCTAGAGAGACAAAGGCACCGCTGGAGGATGAGTCAAGCGACATTTTTCCTTCATCCGTCAACCCTCCATAGAATGAGCTAATCATGTCCCATGGGTGCATCAGATCTTGTGGGCATTGCCTTTTAAGAACTTCAAATCTTCGCCAAGCCTCTCCCAAACTTTCAAGTCTTCCTTGCTTGAATTCCTATATCAGCCTTCTAATCCTCATAGTTTTTGTAATGGGAAAGAACTCGTTCATGAATTCACGGTGCAACTACTGCCACGTTCTGAAATGATTGTCGTCTTGGCTTTCCAACCATCGTGCTGCCTCTCCTATAACTGAAAATGGGAATAATTTTAGTCGAACTATTTCCTCGCTAACGCCTTCCTGTCTGTACATCCCACATGCTCGTATAAATCTTGTGATGTGTGCGTTGGGATCTTCAGATGGTAATCCCGAGTATTGACTGTTTTGAACCGGTGTGAGAATAGTTGGATGCACGTGAAAGTTGACATTCTCCATTGGAGGTACATAGATCGAGTTGTGCATGTTAAAGTCCGGAGTCATGTAATCTGCAATTGATCTTTGTGGTTCTTGAGGGTTTCCATAATATTCCTCTTGACGAATGTTNGTTTCCCTCAGTCAAACAAGCCGAAGATTCTTGGCTTAAACATGTAACATTATCACAAATGTCATTCTCAAACAACTCACGGCATTCTTTGCTATTGAATAATTTTCGAATAAAAGCTTTAAATTTACCTTCTCGAGCTGTTTTTTTTTCTTTTGAGCTTTTGATGTTGTCTCTTGGTAGTTCCTTTTCTTTCGGGCCTTCTTCCGAAGTGGTTTCCTCCTTGCGTTCCTTCATTGATATGGTGCATGAACTGTTCGCATTTTTTAATTCAAGATTAAGACTACAAGAGGTAGCCTTGTTTTTTTGGTCGTCTACCTTACATTGACAAGTTCCACAGATAGCATCCATTGGATCACATTTCTCATGTGTTTCTTCTTTGGCATCAATGGCGTTGACTCTCTCTTTCGGGTTGTTTTCAGTGTTGCTCGGGAGTTGTCCGTAGTGTCGATCTGACATCATCTTAAACATCTGAGAGATTTGATTCTCAATTGTCTTTAGTGTAGCCTTCGACTCTTGGCGAAGACTAGAAATTTCTTGCCTAATCTCTTGAGTAATTTCTTGTTTCAGATTTGCCCGATCATTTTTGAGTTCCATGATCGTCCTTGTAAGTCTTTCATCTACCTCACGGATGTCATCCCTTCTTTGTTGAGTAAAATCAAGTTGAGAGTCGTATTGTGGCCTGAACTGGGTCATTTGATTTCCATTTCCTTGGTTTTGATTGTACATCAGTCTGTTCTTGTCATTTTGTCCATATGCAGGCTTTTGTCCATAATTGTATTGTCTTTGCGCATGATATCCGTCATTATGGCTATTGTTCCAACCCTCTCCCTGTTTCCAATTGTTGTTTGATCTTTGGTTTTGTCCATAAGCATTGAAGTTGGAGTTCCTTGGATAATCTACCGCCTCGACTTGTTCAGATGCAGACGTAGAAGTGCAAATATTGGTGTCATGAGGTCCTCCACAGATATTACAATAAAGTGCCAATGCCATGCAAGGCTTGGGTTTTCCTTCCATTTTTTCTACTATAACCTGTAGCTTCTTGATTTCGTGATTCATTGCTTCGATTTTAGCCTCACTTGCCACTCGATTATCAACTTCATAAATTCCTCCATGATCTCCTCTTCATTCATACCAACAGGATGTGTTTTTAGATATTCTCTCGATTAGTTCCTCAGCCTCTTGCAAAGCTAGAGAGACAAAGGCACCGCTGGAGGATGAGTCAAGCGACATTTTTCCTTCATCCGTCAACCCTCCATAGAATGAGCTAATCATGTCCCATGGGTGCATCAGATCTTGTGGGCATTGCCTTTTAAGAACTTCAAATCTTCGCCAAGCCTCTCCCAAACTTTCAAGTCTTCCTTGCTTGAATTCCTATATCAGCCTTCTAATCCTCATAGTTTTTGTAATGGGAAAGAACTCGTTCATGAATTCACGGTGCAACTACTGCCACGTTCTGAAATGATTGTCGTCTTGGCTTTCCAACCATCGTGCTGCCTCTCCTATAACTGAAAATGGGAATAATTTTAGTCGAACTATTTCCTCGCTAACGCCTTCCTGTCTGTACATCCCACATGCTCGTATAAATCTTGTGATGTGTGCGTTGGGATCTTCAGATGGTAATCCCGAGTATTGACTGTTTTGAACCGGTGTGAGAATAGTTGGATGCACGTGAAAGTTGACATTCTCCATTGGAGGTACATAGATCGAGTTGTGCATGTTAAAGTCCGGAGTCATGTAATCTGCAATTGATCTTTGTGGTTCTTGAGGGTTTCCATAATATTCCTCTTGACGAATGTTCTCTTGATTATTTGCTCTGTTAGTTTGCGATTCTTCAATGATTGGTTCTTCATGGTTAATCGGTACTTGTGGATTGATTGGAACTGGGGGTGGATTTGGTACTGTTGTACCTCTTCCTTGTGGGTTTCTTGTTGCGCTTGATGAAGCCATTAGTAATCCTTGGGTATTTTTCCTTCTAGTTGCTCTATTAATTTCAGGAATGTAGGGTAGTAAACCTTGATTTCCTTTTGCTCTCGTGTGCATTCACCTAGTAAAATTATCAACCAAACGAAAATTTCCACAATTGACTAGAAGTAGTCAATTGGGTTAGTAGCAAAAACAAGTAGTAATAAAACAAAATTAAGTGGAACGGATTAACATTTCTCAAATCTAGCATTCATGCAATCAAAGTAAATAAAAACATATGACAACCTATTGCCCTCCCCGGCAACGGCGCCATTTTTGACATTGCGGTTCTGCGTAGGGTTCGAGTGTCAAAAGATATTTGTATGATAAAACGGAAAGTCTGTGACTCCCCGAGTGTCGGTCTCGAAGGAGGGACGTGGAGGTATGTCAAACATTCGGGAGTTTACTAGATGGAGTCATGCATAGGATTTGAGAGTGGTGAAGGGTGGAGTTGCAAGTGAGAGTGTAGTTCATTGGTTGGTTTGAGTGCATAAGAGTAGTAAAGTAAAAGTGATTTTGGGAATATGTAAAAAAAAGGGTAGGGATTGGATAGTGTTCATGAATATTGCATAGTGAGAGTCTAAGGTCATGGATTAGGATTGCTATGATATTGTCTATTCAAGAGTGTGTTGTCTTAGTCCTTTTCCACCTTGTGTACTAAGGCTTCTTTGAGTTAGGAGTGCCTACAAGCATCCAAAGTTCTAAGAGGAATTTTATCAAACACTTAAGCTACACACTATCCTACTATTCTTAAGAAGTCCATAGGAACTTTGATTGTGTAAAGCTTCAAATCCTAACTCTAATCAAAGACATGAAAGAGTAAAGAGCTCAATCTCTCATCTAGATTGGCCAAATCCAAACAAGATCTCATCAAAACAACAATCAAAAGACAAGAATAGATAATCCATCAACACAAACACATAAATCCAAGATATAGAGATAAGATCATCACAAAAGCAATATTCAATCACACAATCCAAATCCCTAGACTAAATTAGCTACTCATGATATGAAATGAAAGTAGAAGCTAATTCAATCCAAGAACAAGATAACTAAAATTATAGAAATGAAATAGAGATCACCTAGAGAGAAGAGGATCTTCAATCCAAGCTTGTTGTCTTCTACAATGGAGATTGGTCTAATCTAAAAACTAAGAAAAATGGAGAAAACTCTCCAAAGAAAAACTAAGAAAAGTGAAGACTAAAATTCTGGAAAATCCTCCTCTGAAAATTCATCAAAGGGGTTTAAATAGTCTCCGAAATGACAACCCTAGATGAAATTCGCGCATCACGCCTCCACGCCTCTCACACGCGTGTGAGCGTGCGTGGGGAGCTTCTGGAAAGTTTCCACGCTTGCTGACACGCGTGTGGCCTTCCAGATTGGTCCTCCGGAGCTCCGCTTTTGCCTGGTTTGCTCTTTAAGCTCATCTTTTGGTTCTATATGCTCCCGGGGCTCCTGTTTTTCTTCTTTTAAACTATAAGTAGCTTCTGTGCACCAGTTAGTAATTTTCAAGCATTTACGCACATAATTTACCAAATAAGGATGCTATAGATGCGATAAAACACCCTAAAATGTGTTTGAAATAAGGGTATCTCGGAGTCTTATCACATGCTAAAGAAACAAGAAAAAGAAATGAAATCTCAAAGAAACAAATATTAGATTAAGATTTGGAGAGAATAGTTACCACCCTCAAGAGGGGATTCCTTTACACTTTGTTCTCGAAATTCCAATCTTCATCCTTGCCCTTGGATCTAATCTAATCTAGAAGAAAAGAAATTTTTCCCCAAGAGGGGAGAAAACCCTCTACAATTTCAGATCTAAACTATTCTAAAAGAGCTCTCCCTAGGTTTAGGGCAAAAGGGATTTATATAGGTAACAAAAAGGGACAATTTTCCCGAAATGGCCCTTTGGCCCGACCACGCATGCCACCACGCGTGGTGGTGGGCGTGGGAAAATGCTGCTTTGCGATTTCGTTTGTCTTTTGCTTTGTTTAGCCTCAAATCCCTTTCCAACCTGTAAAATACTTCAAAACTTTTCCTAGAATTGATGTTAGAAGATTTTAATCACATCTGAGCTAAAATGCACGTCATTGTTATGATCGGATGGCAAAACGTTACACTTCTATTCCATTTTAGACCCTTTTTACGTACCATTCTTGGTGCTTATCAAGTCCCGTGATCCCTACCCTACAATAGTATGTGTCGTGTCCTGACCATCGGTTCCGCGTGTCAGACCTACACTGGTTTTCCGGTGCCATGGTCCCTCGGTGACAAACTAGCAATCGGTTAGGACTCTCGTTTTGACCACCGATCCCCCAGGAGCGGACCTGCATTAGTTTCCTAAAAGCGGATTTGTGTCGGTCCTTGGAATTGTAGTCGGTTATGGCATAAATTACATACCAAAGGAATGCACTGTTGGTGCAAACCACTCCAGCACCCCAGACATGTGTTGGCGTAAAATATCGATGATAAAAAGCACTGGTCCACGGAAATTTTGACATTTAAGTGGGGCAAACTTAATCAATTACCAATCTAAAGCGCATATGCATAGAAATTTCCCCTTTCTTAGCTGTAGGAGATACACATAATTTTTTTTAGGAAAAAAGTCAAAGGATTCTCCACCCATAATTAAACACTCCAATAAATGTTTCTTTCTGACAGGAGTGAGAAGATTAAAACGCTGAGAAAAGGAAGGAAGCCCACTGAGGAAGGGACCTAAGCAATAAGCAACCGGCTTATGGCGTGTGGGGCTGGCCGACGAATTGGTGAAGAATGTCTGGCGGGGCAGCATTGGGTGGATGGGAGGCGGTCGACTATACTTTTCATCTGTTTGGAGGTGCTCGGTCATTTGTTGTTGATACGCGACTAGGCGTGTGTACGTGTAATGCGAGCACAACAGAGGAAACAAAATCTAAAGGGAGAGTTAAAAAAAAAAGTGTCAGCAGGGAAGAATGGAGAAGTTCATTAACGTGTTTTGCTATGGACGAATAAAAAAAAAGACTAAAAAAGAGGTGGCAAATAGAAACTAAGGATGGTTTAGTAGGGTATTAGGAGTACATAAATTACCTATTCCCTAAAGAGACACAGACCACAAATCTTAAAATTTTGGAGGCTACGTATAAGCGGAATAAGGGAAAGATATCTACTGATGATGACTAGCTTCTAAATGTGCAACATTTTTAGAATTGATGCAGTTTAGTTTGTAAGAAGAAAAAGATATATGCTAAGAATGGCTAGCTTCTGAACATGAATCATTTTTAGACTTTGGCAGTTCGGTAATTGGATTGTGAAGATTCTGTTTTTAGTGAATTTGGGAATGTAGAAGTAAGGGCATATATATATATATATACATATATATATATATATATATATATACATATATATATATATATATATATATATATATATATTTCTTAGTAAACTTTGGAAATGCTAGCAAGAATTGATAACACAAGTGCAAGACCTGTTGATTCTGAAAAATTTTGTATTATATAAGGCAAAGAGGCTAGTCTTTATTGTCAATAAAATAAAAGAAAGAAAAAGGAAGAAAATGAAAGGGAGAAATATGAGTGAAGGAATATGGACCTGAATATGGACCTGAGCTTGGAAGGTTAATGCTGATAGGTGATGCAACAGAGGAGACAGATAAGGGGTGGAACTAGACATGACAAAGGAACAACCAAAACTAGCTGAAGATTCGGCGAAGGCGCTAAGGAAGGAATCAGAATGATCATTTATTTATGGATCAAACAATTGATAAGTGCCAAAAGTGTAGTATTTGAGAAGCAAAATTAGTCTTGGGTTATGTGTATTTTGGTCTATATCGAAGGGAAAAGAGGTGTTGGTCCCGGACTCTCGGTGGTAGCGATCTGAGTCTAGAAGGGGGGAGGGGGTTGAATAGACTCACAAGGATTTTGAAAACTTTTTGCAAGATCAATCCTTTTAAGGAATGAACTCGATCAAAGATAAGAACGCAGCGGATAAGATATGTTTTACCAGATTTTAATTTTACTTTGCACAAAATCTTTTAGTCTATGAAAATATTAGTGTTAGGAATAAAATTGTAATAGTTTTGATGAGCCAATTTGTATTTTTAGAAATTCCCTATTTTATTTTTTTTAGAGTGTAGAGATTAGACCCGGAAGACAAGTCATGACATTAGATTGGTTCGAATTATTGTTTTATAGAGTTCATTTTGTCATGAGTCTTGTAAGTCATTTGCTTCCACTATACATATGAGTGTATGTGATCTAGTGGACAAGATTGAGTTTATCATTGCTAGAAGGCACAAGTTTGAATCCCATGGAAAACATTTTAGCTTTAAAGACCAAGAAGTGGAGCAAGGTGTGTCACGATCCAACTCCTCAAGAAGTCAAAGGCTAAAGGAAGATCAAGATCCACTATCTCTACACCATACGCTACACAATGCAAAGAAAAAGAAGGATCAAATATATTATCTTGATGAGTATAACTGAATGAGCTTAAATGGAACACTAGTTAAACACTTGAGCATACTACATATTGCTCCAGTGTTTGAATCTTACTTGCTACATTTTATTTCCTAAAAGAGGAAGCTTGGGAGCTAGTCACACGGCCAAAGCCTTTGAGCTACTTTTGGTCAATATAGCAAGTTATGGAGCTAGTCAAGTCAACATAGAGCAAGTCAAGGTCAATGTAGAGGAACTTTGGCTAAGACCTTATGCGCGTGACTTCTTCATTTTTCCTACACGCGTGAAGACTACTATGGAGCAAGCTTTGGAGCAACTTATGGTGCAACTCACACTTAACCATTTTTGCATGCTTCATATATATGTTGAAAGTCCAGTACGTGATGCCATGAACCAGAAGAAATCTGAAGGTGGTGATTTTCTGTAGATCATTGTTTTTACTCAAGCAAGAACCACGCGGAAAATATTTTGAAAGATCAACTTGCCCAAGATCAAATCAAGAATGCAACAAAGTCAAAAATATCAAGCTCTGAAGAATACAAAGTCCACAATATTAGGCTGTCAAGACAACAAATCAAAAAATTGGAGGTTACAAGTTTCAAAGTTCAATCAAGCCGAAATAGAAGACTTTGGTGAGGAATTTGCAGAGGTAATTTTTCAAAATTACCAGAGGCATTAAATGAGCAGATCAAATTGGAGATCTTATCAGATCAAATTGGCAAGTTATCAGATCAACGGTATGGTTATTACATGAGGAGGTATGGCCATCAAGATCAGATTGGTATGACCAATCAGATCAAGTGAACTTTCAAGATTTGAATGTTCATAACGGGCAAATAATTCTTAGAATTATAAAACGCCCAAGAATACTTGAAGACAATAGAGACACTAACAGAAACACAAACGGTTACGGTGAAATCAAAATACAAAGTACTGAGATATTGAGCTAGACACGAGAGAATTCAAGTCTTAGAAAAGAAATCTTTATTTCTTTCAACAACTTTTGTATCTCTACTGAGTGTAGAAAGGAGTGTAGCTGTGTGCGAGACACTCGCGTGAACTAAGTGTAGTTGTGTGCGAGACACTTGGTTGGAGCGTATCTTTGTGCGAGACGCTCGGGAGCGTAGCTTTGTTCGAGGCGCTCGGGAGCTTAGCTTTGTGTGAGGAGCTCGTTGTTGAGTGTAGCTTTGTGCGAGACACTCGGGAAGTGCTTGTGTAGCACAGGTGTTTCACTATTTGTATCTGGGTGAACGAGATAGTGGAATTCCCTCCTTGGAGTGAAGGAGAAGAGTGGACTAGGAGGATTACACCACCTCTGAACCACTATAAATCTTTACCTCTCTTTACTTTACATCACTTTACATTATTTACATATTTAACTCACTAACCCTTTACGTACTGTGTTGATCATATCATCTGGGTTTGTGTGTTCCCACGTTCGCATGTGTTTCAAACTTTGCATACATATTCTTTGAGCTATTTTAAGACATTCAAACGTGTTGCATGCCAAGTATCTCTTCAGTTTTACGCAGATTTATTTTATAGCACTTTGAATTTATTCACTTGAAATCTCTATTGTTGAAGTGTTATAAAGTTTTTAATTGTTTGAAAAGTCTATTCACCCCCCCTCTAGAATTTTCACCACCCTATCGGGACCAACAATTAGGTTTTGAGAGTGGCATGCAATGCAGTACGTAAAAATAAAGAGAGAGAGAGAGAGAGAGATTTTTATAGTGGTTCGACTGTTAACGAAGCCTACTCCACTCTTCTTCACAACTTGTGAAGGTTTGCACTATATTCTCCGTAATCGTACAAAGCTCCTTTACAACGTGCTCCTTTGATCACTAAGCCCGGCAGCCACGTTCGGTTAGGTTTTTCAACTCCTTCAAAGTCTACTCCGCCTCTTTCTACTTCACCAAGTAAAGATGGTTGAAAATGATTGAAAGTATTTCTCCAACTTGAGATTCTTGTCTTTGAACTTCTTGATTCAACATTGAGCTTCACAAGATCTCTTTTATAATTTGGATAGAACTTTTGAGCTTTTGAATATTTTGACACACTGAGAGTAATATTGCTTGCAAATGGCTTTTCGCTATTTCAACCTTGTTCAAGTGAGAAGGAACAGGAGTATTTATAGGTTGAAATTTTCAGATCCGTTGGAGGGAACCTGAATTTTGAAACCTATTGCCCAGTGTGTAATATCCAATGGGTAAAGTTTTGATCTTTTCAGAGTGTCAGTACCTTTCTAGCCGTTTGTTCACTTTTATGCAAAGACAATTTGTCTTTTGTCCCACAAAAAGGTGACAATCATTTAATGTTCCTAGGGATTGTTGCCTCGGATCCATTTTGACATTCAAGTTATACCCAACCTCAAGGCTATAGACAAGACAACTATCAGAGAATATCTAGTGCCTTGGGTACTCGTGAGAATGATTGACCTTATCATTCTCTCATCAGCTCCTCGAATCAATCACCTTTGATTGTTTGGTTTCAAGAATTCGGCCCTTCCATGCTTCGGCCTACTGCTTTCAGTCTTCAAGTCTTCGTGTTCTACAAGTCTTCAAGTCTTCGGCTTGAGAAAGAATTTGTTTAACTGAGACAAGGACTCGTCTATTTGACTATCAAATAATACAGACAAGAATTGCAGGGTCTCCTCGGGTCCTTGGTATCATCAAAATCAATGGCTCGGGTGTGACACCCCAACTTTATTTTCACTGAGATAGGCTATAGATCTTAGAAACTAACCATAAACATAGCGGAAGCATATATAAAACCTTAAGGGTGTCATGCCACACCTAGGTACAATCCATCCTAGGTGCATAGGCTATAATCCATAAACATCAATCCAAAAAGGTAAAGGTAAGGGTAAATGTCAATACATAAACCATCACTACGGCACACAGGCCCAAAAGTCTAATACAGAAACTAGTCTAAGCATAGCAAAGGGAGGCTAGCTCTATCGCACTCTCAGCTCAGACTATGGCATACCTGGAAAACAGTTTAGAAAACCATTAGCAAAAGAATGCTAAGCAACCAACCACTCACACTCGTGAGAAGATACATAATATAATAGAGTTTGTAAATAGATTTACGCATACGTATAGAATATACGCACCAACGAACTGTTCTTTATTTAAATCAGAGAATCAACAACAATAAGCTGAATAAGTCACAAACCAAGACTCTTCCAAATGAAACCAACATCCAATATGAATATACGAGATAACAAGTCCACAACCAAGATACCAACTAAATCACAACTTCCACATAATAATCACAAAGGAACCAACCAAACCGACATATCAAGGAATAACAGATACCAACTGAGATACAACCTCAACCCAATAACCACAAACGCCAATCAAACCACTATACCAAAGATAGGCACCAAACCACCATCCCCAAATCACAATAATAACCATAAGATCAACCACCGAATGCATATCACAACACGGAGGCAATAAGCCCAACTACGGAGGCATACAAGCCCAATCACGGAGGCAAACGATGCCCATTATCACAGAGGCAAAAGCCCAACACAGAGGCAAATGATGCCCATACAATTCCTCTCACAACACATATACAAATACACCATAATTCCACCAATTAAATCCCAAAGTTACCAAAGATTCAACAAGATAAGGAATGCTCATAAGGACTCAAGATCTCCCACATACCAACTCAGATTCACCCACACGAATCACCCACCAACAGTGTTCATCTCATAATATGAACATAGTGCATACTCAGAATAATAATCAAGGAATAAACCAATGATACTAACTCAAGAGATCAAGATAAATGTCCAAAGATCATGAATAAATACTCAAGAATCAGGATGGAATACTCAACAAGATGCTCAATACACATTCCAGAATCAAAAGGAATCAAACAGAGTTTAGAGACCTCAAAACAGACATTGGATCAGAATACCAATTGAACTAACGGAACACAGTGACGG
Source organism: Ipomoea triloba (assembly GCF_003576645.1). NCBI lineage: Eukaryota > Viridiplantae > Streptophyta > Magnoliopsida > Solanales > Convolvulaceae > Ipomoea > Ipomoea triloba. The sequence continues at coordinate 17,927,402 of NC_044925.1, read as the reverse complement.
AACAACCTGGCCCGCTGAACTGCACTACAAGAATACACGGAAGAGGTTCACGGTACACACCTCTCCGCCACACCTTTTCGCCTTTACACTTGCGGAACACATTGGCGGGACACATTATACCGCCAATGTCCATCGTAAGTGCACTCCAACTCACAGATTCCAGAATCGGAACAAAATACACGATGAATCATTCCAGAATACAAATCATGCTCAGAATACACAGATTACACATCTCAGAAGCCAATAAATCATTGAATCCATAACAAGAATTACTCATACACATCTAGATACAAAGGATGATGAACACAAGTCCAACACTCCACCAATAAAGGTTCACAGACCATCAAACAAAGCTATAACCCCAAGAAATTCACAGGATTCCAAAACCAAATCATATATATAAATCATGAGTGAAAATAGGTTTAGTGAGACATGGATGGTTACCTCTTGAAGCGTATTAATCCAAAAGCAATCACCAACTCTAAGCTCAGCTCATAAGCTAGGTCCATAATCATGAACCTGAGAATTAATTGAGTCTAATACTGTCACTATCGGCCACTACAATAATAATTACATTAAAGTTCCTATTTAGTCCATCTTAGCTCCTACCCATATCCAACACCTAATGACTAATGAGACTATGGTCCTTATTAAGCTTTAATACTACTAGGAAATGCCTAACCATAATAGCCGAAACAATGTTCGTTATTCGATGATTAAACACCAAATACCTACTAACTAAACTAACTGCATTTAGCATTAGGCAGTGGTTACCATGAACTCATAATTAGGCCATAATTACATCATTAATCCATACTAAAGATTAACCACTAATTGAGCTATAATTACCATTAAGGATTACTAACAAATAATTAAGGCCTAAACAATAATACTTAAGTACTCTAATTACTAATTAGGCTATAATAATAATAATAAATCCTAAGCTTAAGAATTAGTCTTAGGATCACCTTATATTCAATTGCCAAACCATCTTCACAAGCTGCTCTTTCCCAACAGCATCCAACGTCAACAACGACGCAGCGCCGGAGAGGGAGAGTCGCCCTTGCTGCTAGCCGAGTACCGCTGCTGTGCGCTAGGTGTCGCCGACGGGAAAAGGAAGTTCGGAAACAGGGGATCGAAGAAGGAAGGTGCCAAGAAGCTGCCTACGCCGCCGCTGCCGTTTGCCGCCGTCGACCACCATGCTGCTACGCAAGATGGAACTTCTTGCCGGAATGAGAGAACCAGAGATCGCTGAAGCTTCGTGCATTCCTCACTATCAAGCTCGTAGCTGCTGCCACCAGTGATCGCCGCACCCAACTGCTACACCGGAGGGACGCCGTCACTTCGGAGGATGAGAACTGTCGCCACCACTGATCGGAAGGGAGAGCGCGACTGAATTCCACCGCGCCGCTGCCTCGTGTTGTTAACCACGGTCGCTCCATTTTGCCTTGATACTGCTATGCGGAAAACAGAGCTTCCCCATTGATGCCCGTTGTTCACGCTAGACGGAGAGGGAATGCTGCCATGCTGAGGAAGGGAAATGGGTGGAGATGGAAGCTTGCCGGAATCCTCCATTGTTGTTGCCGATTGTTAGCTTAGTCGAGAGGGAGAGAAACGAGAGGTGACGAAAGGTTTTTGGCTGCTGATTAACTAGGTTACCATATTTAGAAGCAACTATTTATAGCTAGGGTAAGCTTCCAGGCTAAGTCATTTATGAAAGTTGGGTCAACTTTGGTTCAAAGCTAAAATGCATATATATATATATATATATATATATATATATATATATGTATATATATGTTCATAATTTCATTTGGGCTTAGAAGAATTCTAGGAAACAAGGATTGAGCTTAAGGGTAATTTATTGGGTTCATAGCCTATAACAAAAATCATATAGTATGAATATATATATCTATAGATATATTGGGCTATGACATTTTAGTATTAATCATAATAATAGATTACATAAAAGTATATTGTCCCAAGCACATAGTGAAATAATTATACTTATAATCATTTTACTAAAATAAGAAATAACAAAGATGAGCCCTTATTTTAATTATTATATTTAAAATAATATTAGGAGAATGTGGGGTATTACATCGGGATTCCTAACAATTTTCCCCTTTTTGATGATGCCAACACCTTATACTCGCACCATTTGGCTACTTGTATCCATGAAATGATTTTTATTATCATAGCCGAATAGTCTGAGATTAACAATTTATATCCGAGGAGTAAAAGGTTCTAGCTAAAACACACACACTCATGAACCCAAAAACTTATCTTTTATTCAATCAAAATATGCCATGCATTACAAAAATATAGCAATGAAAGTAAAATGAGGGATGAAAATCACATTTTCTCCTCATCTTTGCTAGTCTTCTTCTTGCTCACCTTCTCCCATCTCTCAGCTTCCTTGAGTTCAAGCATGTCATTGATTTCTTTTCTTGCTTTAACTATATCAAGTCCTTAAATCTTGTATTCATACTTCTTGTTGATTTTAAGCACTAGATAGTTCTGAGTTGCTTCACCAAGATTTTCTCCATGAATGATTCGCTATTTCCACCATTTTTGTCATCTCCTCGGATCACAAGTTCTTTACCTTTGCAAGTACTCGGGGTTCCCTTCTTTTCCCCCTTGTTGGCATCATTGACTTCAATAAGGCAGTCAATCTTGTTGCTCAGGCGATTAACACAAACTTGAAGTTCCTTGAGAGTCAACTCATACTCCGAGATGTAGGTACCCATTTGGTTTTGATTGCCTGTCACATACTCAAGTTTGATGCAGGAGATATCCAGACGCTCCTTGATGGAAGCATGCTTCGTGACTAGGTCATGTTGAACCTTTTTAATCTCGGCCAACGAATCTTTCAAGGATCCAAGTGAAATTAAGTTTTCAAAAAAACACTGTCAATCTTTTGTTCAAGAGCTGTGATTCTTGCATCAGCAGTTGATTTTGAAGCCTTCTTCTTCTGCTTCCTTATATCTTTCTTGATCTTGGCAATGGACTCATTTATGGATTTAAAGTGAGTATGCCGAGTCTTCGCCATTCCCTGTATAGCATTCAGAAGAGAAGTGGAAGCAGAAGTGGTGTTAACAATTACCTAAGAGGAGTCCGAACTCTTTGATGCTTCGGCTAGATCAGCATGACTTTCTTTGGGAGGTGCTTCCAGATTTTCACCTTGAACCAAGGCAAGATCATGATGATTAGCCGAATCCTCTAGCATATCTTCGGATTGCACAATTGGTAAAGGCGAATCCTTGTGATTGGCACTGCTAGATGCTTTCAGATTTTCATCTTGAGTGCAGTCAGGATACGTCTTCACTTCAACATCTATCAGGTTCAGAGAGGAGGTGATCATATTTTCATCAATCATGAGCAAGTCGTCATGATTCGCACCACAAGATGCTTCCAGATTGCCATCTCGGGCTGAACTCTGACTTTGCACAATAGTGTGTTCCAATGATTCGGTGTCAATTGGATGCTCTGCAATTTCTTGACTCTCATCATGATGTACAATTTCAATGTTGTTAGTCTTCGGCCTATCATCCTCTTTATCATGAGGCTGATTGTTATATGTTTCTTTACCATCATGTTTGCCACCCGAATTATGAGAGCTAGAAGATTTTGAGGATTTATCAAAATCAGTTTTCTTTGCAGCCTCTGCAGAAGGAGGAATGAAGTTTCCAGAAGGATCATCATTGTCATCGTCATCATCATCCTTCTTTGCAGGAGTAATTAAATCATCGCTACACTTGTCATCAGATTTCAAGTGTGAGTCTTCCTCACCATCCATGTCTTCGGGTCAATGACTAGGCCCAATGTCTGGTCGGAGATCCCTTATCTCAAATTGAGCTCTGGAGATATTGTGAATCTTTGCAATTTGCATGTCTTCGAGCATTTGGCATTCTCGAGGAGTTCGATAGCCAACATTCAAATTCACAGTTTTCCCAAAACGGGTTGTTCTTCCTTGTAGTTTTTCAGCAAAAACTCGTTCAATTTCCTCAGGTCTTGTTGCATCAAAGATGGACCTTGTCCCTATCCAGTCTAGTGCCCATTCCTCTTCATCTACCATTTCACTGATAGTTTTGGCAATGACTCGGATGCTTGACATCCTCCATTCTTGCCAATTATACACTTTGGCAAGCTCTCGTCTGAGAATGTCTTCGTGAGAGGGAATTTCCAAAAGTGCCTCATCTTGAGCAACAACAACTTCGGTTATGTCCTCGTAAGCTAACTACTGAGGCAAGGCAGCATCAACATAGACTTGACGAGTCACATCGTTAGATTGTAAGGCAACTTGCTGAGATGACTCGGGAATTTGAGTTTGAATCTCCCCATTAGTGGACGGGAGTTCCTTAATGCGAAGAGTGGCAGCATGTGGGAGTAACACTAGGGGTTGAAACTTGTACCTCGCAAGGAATAGTGCAGCCACTTGCGGATGTAATCTTCCCACTATCTGTCTTCTGATGAACAGAGGTATTTCTCTGTAAGCAGGTCGTTCTTGACCAACATCTTCCCCCTCAGAGTCTTCTTCTATCCAGGTTGAGCTTGAGTCTGAGTCATTGGAAGGTTGATGTGGTACTATAGCAAGAGTTTGACTTTCAGAAGAAGGAATCACAGGTACTAATGGTTCGATCACCAATGGTTCAGATGTAGTTCTCGGCTCGAGAGGCTCATATTGATGGGCTCGGGTATAAGCTCGGGTTCAGATGGTTTTGAGGGTGAAGTCTTCGGCTTCATGAACCTAGTGAGAGGTAGTTGGTCATCCTCATCACTGTCCTCACGGCTAAAGTCTAAAGGAGGTGGAAGAACTCTTGCTCTTTCGTCACTAAGAGCTCGGCCATATTCCTCTACTGTTGGTAAAACAATAGTTGACTCCATCTGATCTGACAGATCCCTCTTAGTTTTCTTCTTCGGTCTTTTCAACTACTTTTCCTTCCTCTTCTTTGATTCGACCTTCTTCTCTTTTATCTTGTCCTCATTATCACATAAGGATTGGGGTGCATGAGATGATTCAGCGCTTTTTGTCACCTTAACTTCTGAAGACCTTTTCTCTCTCCTTTTCACAGGGCTATCTGAACGGTCCGAATCATGAGCTTTTGAGGCTTCGGCTATCCTTGATGGACTTGGATTCTTTCTTGTTGCTAGAAGTCTTCTTTGCAGCTTCAATCTCCTCTGCCTTCCTCTTGTTGTAATTTGGTGGATTTGAACCCATATAGAAATGAGTTTTGTGAGTCATAGTCCGGTGCGAAGCCTTATTTTCTTGTCCATCAAAATTACTCCGATCATAAAGCCGTCGCCTAGCACTTTAATGATCCATCCTGAATTCTCATCAATCCCGGTTTTAATGTTATCTCTCAGAAAATCAAATATAACCCTTGACCAATCAACGGGATATTTGTCTAGAAGAGAGCATAGCATTTTCATCTTCTTCTCTATGATTTTGTTAGTGCCGGATTGTTTGCTTTCGATGACCTTGTTGAGAATGTCAATAACAAACTCATAGTCCAACTTTAACATCTTTTTCCTTAAGGAAGACGGTATAGTGTATGGTTGAGAATATCCTTTCATCTTTTTCCACATGTGTTTCCGACTGAATTCTTTCCCTGAACAGTCGTTTTGATAAGCCGCACTGTAAACTGGAAAATCAAAAGCACGTCACACATCCTCATGGGTGATGGTCACATTAGTTCCATGAAGTACTGACCGTATCTCATTAATGCCATTTTCAGTATGAAGGGTAGCATTTATGTAGAATTGAGCAACGTCAAGAGGATACCGGGCATTGTGTTTGAATGTTGCAAACTTGTAGAGACTACTATCTTTGAGACACTGGATTACTTTGTTCCCAAAGTCTTTGTTGATCACTTTCGAGAGAAAGCCGTCGACGTCGAGAATAGATCCGGCTTTAACCATACAATTTCTAGAATCTTGACCTGGAAGACGATGGAGAAAGAAGTTGATGATGGTCTTATCCTCCCATGGACGAGTGATGGTCCGTGGCGGGATAAAAGATGGTTCCTTTGTCGGTTGGTTCTTTGTGGGAGGAGAGGATGTTGGTTTAGGAGCGAGTTGCTGAACACCAGGAGCATTACCAAATGATGAACTGGATGTTTCAGATGAAGAACTTGAACTGGACACCATGGATGTTTATGTGTAAGGAAAGAAGTTTTGAATTTTGGAGAGGTAGTTTTAGGGTTTTTGGAGGGATATCTTAGTTTGTGAAGGTAAAAGTGAGGAATGAGAGACTAAAGAGGTTTATATATGGCAGTGAGTTGCGGGTCGAGTAAAGATGGCGGATATGGGGTGTATTTATGTATATAAGACAATGTCCTTAAATACCCTTAATAAGAGGGGCAAATAAGGTAAAGATCCGTGTCTCCTGGTTTGAACTTCAAAGACCACTTCTCCCACTTTGTGATTGTGGCATTTAATGTAGAGAGAGAGTGTACTTATTACTCCATCTTTTCATTTAAAGCATGTCCTTTCACTTCTAACGGTTCGTCAGTTCAAGAATAGTGGAGTGCATGCTCAAATATCATCCGCAAATGAGATATTGACACATGTTCCCTCACAATCCCACGTTCATAAATATAAACGGTCAGTAACTATGCACAACAGTAACCTACTTTGAGAATTCTGAACAGCTTCTTGTGCAACAAGTCTTGTGAACAACTCACTGGTGGATTCGGTTGGTAAGGATTCAGTTAACAACCCTGAACCCTTTCATTTGTCAAGACTTTAGTATTCGGTTGTGATTTGCCTCCTAGTCTTCGGTTATGATGATTCTTGTAGGAAGTTAAGTGATACCCTTTTTACGATTCATGACTTGTTCTCTCAATTTAAGATGTACACAAGAATCATAAAAGAGAACTTTTTATTTCATGGGTCCACGATTAACAACAAGCTACAACCATCAGAACAGAAGGCATCACTCAACCATGCCCCGCTTTCATCTCGAGGAGTTAAAGCTACTTCATCATCTTACCCTTTCCCTTAGCTATTGTCTTAGCTTGCCTGCTATTGGCAGTGGACACTGATGTTGTTAGTTTTAGTGTGAGTGAATGTGGGTGGTAGGTGTTAAAACGAAGAGTCAAGACTCCCCGAGTGTCGTGTCTCTCAAGGATGGCGAATGGGAACTGAATTTATGTTGGCATTTATGAGGTTGAAAGGTAAGAGTTTCAAGAATCATAGGGAGAGGTTTTGTTCATGGTTGGTTTTGTGAAGGGTTTGAAGGTAAGATTAAGATAGAAAATACAAAAGGGAAAGGAAGGGGATAGGATGCATGTCAATGCTAAGCCAAATGATTGATTATCGTAGGTAGCTTGGAATTGGGTTTCGGGATTGAACTAGGGAGTCACGGTATTGGTACCGAGTGGCGTCACACTCAGACTCTCAATCCTCATTCGGTTGAGGCATTTTATCGAACACCTTGCCTACCACTCCTCTCGAATCTCATCCTTTCAGACTAAGAGCGGAGATATAAATGAGTTGGGCTAGTGAGAGGCCGCTATCGCGCACTCTCTCACTTCCACTCAGTTCACTAACTATCCCGGCCGAAAATAGAAGCAAAGTTTGAACAACATCATCCATACAAACATCAATCATACTCCCACAATACTCAAGATCATAAGATAAAATCTAAGCATCAATCCATTGGTTAACAAGGGCACACACACCCAAACTACACTACTCTAGCATATAAAGCATGAATAACAACAAAAGAAACAAAGCAAGAATATAAAAGATCAAACTTTATAATAAGAGAAGTATGTTACCTAAATAAAGCTTTGAATCTACATCATCTTCTTCATAGCCTAATCTACTCTAATCTAAGGAGGAGTATTTGTCTTCATCCCCCAAAGGGGAAGAAATTAGAAAGAAAAATCTAGATCTAAAGATTATTGGGTGCCTCCTCATCCCTCTAGGTCTTGGGATAATGAGCCTTACATAGTGGGAGCAAAATAGGGGCAAGATAGTCAATTTCCGCAGCAGAATTTTAGGGCTGTCCGCGATCACTTCACACGCATGGTGGAGGGCGTGGGGAGCTACTAGAAATATTCCACGCCCCTCCACACGCGTGTGAGGCTGCGTGGGAGGCTCCTGCTTCATGGTTTCTTCATTTCTTGCTCAGTTTTGGCCTTAAGTCCTCCTTTTGGCTGTAGAATAGCTTAAAAACATTTTCTATGGTCGTGTTAGAAGTTTTGGTCACATCTGAGTATAAATGCACGAAATCCTTATGAAATGGGTAATAAACTATACAATTCTAGCCCGTAAATGACCCTTAAAATAGACTATTCTCGGTGCTTATCAGACACCATGCTTTGTCCTTGACTGCTCTCCGGAGTCGAAGGGCTTTGAACAGGTCGTGTGCTCAGGGCTAAGTCTTCATGAAAGCGTCGCCACTCCCTCACCTCATGGTCCCAATAGGGAGGCATAGGGGCATATCCAGGTTCATTCTCTTGAACAGTGGACTCGTTAGGAGCTTAAACAGGTTGTAATACCCCGTATTTTCCTAACATTATTATTTTATCCTAAGGTATTGACATACATGAGTTATGATCTCCCGATACTTCAAAAGAATTTTTATAAGTGAGTATAATTGTTATTAAGCTGCGATCCTACGTACCGGTCACGAACCGTAAGAATTTTAGGAACTACTATTCGGACCCGTTTTTCCTAAGAAATGGATTTTTAGACACCCTACTATTATTCTTGAATTTCCTATTTTATTTGATTAGCCATAGCAGCCAAAATTATTTTTGATCGTAACATCGCGAAATTTCGCGGTGTACCGAACCTAGCCCAATTTTGAGTTCTAGACTGGAATAAATTTTTGGGTTCGAGAATTATTTGAATTGAATTAGTTTCTACCAAGAATTCATCTGATTTAATCCCAAGCAGTCTAAGTTAAGATATTTTGGATTATTTTATTCCAAATTAGGTGAGATCTTATCCTAAAAGGAGTGGACTAGTCAACCATTGACCAAGACCATAAAAACCCAATTTTCCTTCTTCTTTCCCCCTAGTGTGGCCGAAATACTCAAAGAGAGAGAGAGGGTGAAATTGTCATCATCTTCTTCAAAGCTCCAACTTCCATAGCCAAGATCTCCACACAAACCTCCAAGATATTCGGTAAAACTCCAATTTTATTCGGTAAATAGCTTTATTTTGCATCCTAGAACATGAATCTAAGTTAAAATTTCTTAAAATCATGTGTTATGTGGTTGATGGAATTCTAGGGTTTTAGGGTGAATTGGGGGAAAACATCTACAAGGATCTCCTACAAGGTTTGGAACCCATTTGAGGTAAGGAATCCCTTTAATTGGTTGAGGTTGTTTGAAACTAGATAATTGTTAGCTTGGTTGAAACATGATGAGTGCTAGGTGATTGTCAATGTGCTCAAAATATTTAATTTAAGTATACTAGGTATATTATAAAATGGGTGTAATGTATGTGTGTGTAAATGTAGTATAGTATATATGTATATATGTGTTTTATGCTTATATGTAACACCCCGGCTCGGCTATACCGTACATCCGGAGTAGTTACCGCCACACCTAGACTAAACCCAGCCAAGACCAGACAGAGTTCACTCTAGGTGCACAGGCTAACAAGAAAACTATTTCACATCATCATCATCATTACCCAACATATCTTCATACATATATATATAGGTGAGCAAAAGGGGTAGCTACACTAACTACCAGAATATATACAAGAGTTTAATTACAACTTACTAGCCAGCTAAGTTCATCATGGCTACAAAAGATACATGTACACAACAAAAGGGTTCCTCCCATAACCTTTCTAATCAGTCATCCTCTTCTAAGGGGCGGTACTCCGGTTCGGAGTACGTCCCCCATACAAGATGCCAGTTGCCCGCAACCCAGGTGAGATGATCTAGGAAGTAACTAGGAGTGTACATCATGGACCACTCATCCCAATGTTCCGAAGGAGCGAGATTCCACGGACAGGGATAAAAGACAACAAATTCTAAGGGATCACTCCCTTCCAACACCTCTACTGGAAAAGACCCAAACCTAGACCTGGCCCCATCCAGAAAATTTGGCTGGCTACTGCGAACCGGGATATGAGAGGGTGTAGTTGGGTAAGTCGGAGGAGGACTGTACGGTGGGGAAGGAATAGCAGGAACATAAGCCGGAGCTGGAGAGTCAGGAGCGAATCCAAGAGCATACGGGTCGACATCAACTAAGTACTGTACATAATCATCATGATCGTAGATAGGGAACTCCAACTCGGAAGGATCCGAGTCAGGTGGGCTACACGAGCCTACCCTAGACATCTGTTAAGAACACAACGAAGTGTAGTTAGCACGACGGCTAAGTAAGGAAATCCATTTGTCACTTAAAAGTAGACAAAGGTTTGAAAACATAGATAATCTAAAAGCTTTATAAAGTTTTACCATGATTTGAAAATCTGCCTGTAACGAAACGATTTATAGATAGTATAATAGCGTATAAACGTTAAATCATATAAAGCTTTTCTCAAATAAGAATGAAGTCATAACTTGCCACTCAAAATAATTTTCATGCCCTTTTCAGACAAGTTTGCAAAATTTCACATTTCCAGGAATTTCATCATTTGCAAATAGAACCGCAGCTCTAATGCTTATAATAATCTGAACCGCAGCCCAGAGTAACAAAAATTTTCATTTGCAAATAGAACCGCAGCTCTAATGCTTATAATACTCTGAACCGCAGCCCAGAGTAGCAATAATTTTCATAGTCAAAAATTTTCCACTTAGTTTCCCCTGAGTAAGCACTTTGAACATTTCTCAATTCTCCTTCTCAAACCTTGGGCAGTGGCATTTCCCTGCCTTCCCGTCGGTCTCCTTATCCCAACCTAGGGCCATGGCACTCCAGCCCTCCCATAGGTCCAACCTTATTCCAACCCCGGGCCGTGGCGTTTAAGCCTTCCCGAAGGTCCCCACCTTATTCCAGAAACTAAGGGTTTGAAAACATTTTTCTTTTTCTTTCCTGGAATCAAATAGTATTTTCAAAATAATTTATTTCATCCAAATATGGTTGTGACATCCCAAAATTTCGTCACTAGTTTTGTTACAAAAAAAATATTTTTGTCAAAATTGATTTTGACAGTTTCTGTCCAGAAATTACAGTTTTGCGCAGTCCGAAAGATTGAGCCGGTAAAAATAGTTCCCGAACTCTTTTTCACTTGAAATTTTTATGGTAGAACCCTAACTCATAGTACTTGATGTTCATAAAAATTTTTGGTCACCTAGGTTCACGAATTTACACAGAAAATTCCATTTTTGCCCTTGGCAGTGTGCTGTCCAGCATTTTTCCTTCTCTGGACCAGTTTTGGGAAAAATTCCGAAAACCATACTTATACTACTCCAAAAATTATGAAAGTTTATATGCGGCTTCTACACTTATAGAAATACATGTATAAAAAAAATTGGACCAAAATAATTTACCGATTTTTCCCAGAAATTCACGGAAGTTACTGACAGAAATCTGTCCTGATTTCCTTTCTCTATTTCCACAAGTATAGGCTTATATAGACATAAATACAACATATACAAGCATATCCAAGCTATGAACTTGTATACGAAAATATTCCCAAAGCTCCAAAAACACCATATTTCAACTAAAATCAATTATCCAAATTCAAGTGACTAATTCCAACTTAAGGGAATTCCTTACCTCACAAGTGTGTAATATCACCGTAAAAGTAGTCTTGAACCTTTATCCCCAAGTTTCACCGAAAAACCCTTGGTAGAATACACCACCATAACAACATATTTAAGAAACTATACTTAGATTCATGATCTAGGAAGGAATACAAAGCTTTCTACCGAATAATATTGAAATCTTACCGAACAAATTGGAGAGTTGTGTACAAGCTTGGCTATGGTTTTAATGGAGGAAAATGGTGGAAGTCACCTCTCTTTCTCTCTTTTGAAATTCGGCCAAGGAAGAAGAAGAAGAAGAACAAATGGAATAAATTGGCTTTGGGTATTCTTCCTTTTGAGGTAAGATGTTTTTATGGGGAAAAAAAAATAGAATAAAATAATGAAGTATTTTCAAACTTATCAGTTGGGGTCCAAACAGATAAAGTTTCGGTAGAAAATAATCTGGATAGAATAATTCTCGAAACCAAAAATTTATTCCAGACTAACCCTCAAAATTGGGCTAGGTTCGGTACACCGCGAAATTTTAGCGATGTACGATCAAAATAAATTTTCGCTACTATGGGCTGATTTTAATTGAATAGGAAGTTCAAGAATAATAATATGGTGTCTAATAATCCATTTCCTAGGATAATCGGGTCCGAATACCAGCTTCTAAAATTTTACGGTTCGTGACCGGCACGAACGATCGCAACTTAATAACAACTATACTTCCTTAAAAAAAAAATTATTTTGAAGCATCGGTCACTTATCTTATGAATGTCATAGCTTAAAGACATATTTTCTGAACCTCAAACTTATCGAAATAGACGAGGGGTTACATTATATATATATATGAAACTGTATGGAAATATATGTATATATATATGTTCACGTATGGTGTGTGTGTGTAATTAAGCTATATATATATGTACATATAAATCTTAGTATGCCTAATCTTAGTACACAAATTTATTTAAGCATATAGCAAGTAAATCGATCCTACACACCTGAGCCAAATAACTCTGGATAACGTTCCATCATAACGCTTTCCAACTCCCACGTGGCNTAAGCATTGTGTACTTATATATAAACAATGCAGGCATGGGTATATATATATATAAATTATAAGTATTATGTACATATATAATAGTATGGATGTACGTGTAATATATATATATATATTATAGCTATTATGTACCTATATAGTAATATATATATATATATTATAGCTATTATGTACCTATATATATATATATATATATATATTATAGCTATTATGTACCTATATATATATATAGTATGTACATACGGGTAGTATAGTATACACATATATATATAATTTATGTATGTGATTTGTGTGTATATATATATATGAAAACCGTATATATATAGGTACATATATGGGTATGTATGTATTAATAAAATGTCACCTTTTGTGTATAGTATATGGTATGTACAACCCACAATTATATATGTGGTTAGTGAGAAGAATAGATATATGTTATGTGTTATGTCTATGCTGAAGTTTGGAAATGTATATGTTATATGCATTGAGACTTATGTGATAAATGTGGAGTTGAAAGTGTAGAGTAGTTACACTTGAATTACTTTTGTGAAAGGATGTTAGTGGATCATCCAAATGTCTTGAAAAAGAAAGGGAGAATTTTTGAATCGGGTTAAAAGGAGAATTACCTTCCGAGTATTGGGATTGACCCAAGTATGTCCAAACTATTTTCCAAGCAAGAAAGGGAAAAGAATAGAAAAATGTTTTCAAACCTTAGTTCTAGTAAAGTGGTGAAGGATCTTGTTAACCACGGAATAAAGATGAGCTTAAAGTGCCTATTCCGCATGCTAATTATGTGTATGATCAATCATACTGTGGGCGAAGTCTATTCGCCGAGTACTATATCACCCGGAAGGAAAAGGTACTCCTACGGGGGTGTGCACACTTAAGTATAGTCACTCTATGTTCGGGTAGGTGTCGTTCTTATGAACCTAGTGAGGCTAGCTAGGAGTCATTCCAACGCTCCTATAAGTCCAAGGGATCAGTATTAGACCTGGCGATGACCACTGAACCCGAGTTCAACGATCTAAGTGGTCAAAAGTGGAGAAAGGACTCCAAAGGCCTCACACTTTCTATCTAGGACTAAGTGGAATTTTGAAATACGAATGTAGTTACGCTGTAGCTACGGGAAAGAAAGATGTGACAAGTTTAAGTACCCAAAGGTTGTGGGTGATCTCTCTCTTTGAAAAGTGAAAAGTGATGAGAATTTCATTATGAGGGAAAGGTTTTTCTACTAAAAGTGATTACAAGCAAGATGGGTGATTTATGTTTTCTACTACTTACTAGTATACTTAATTGTTTATTAATATATTACTGGGTATGAAAATGATTACCAAATGACCTTGTCAAGAGGGAAAATGACATGAGACGTTATTGAATTTTGCTCATAGTGTATGCAAGTTGCTCTTTATAACTGTTGCAGGTAGAATATTTGTCGATGAGTAAGGTATAGGGTTTTCTATGTAACAATTTTTACAAAACCTTTATTTAGTTTTGAATAACCCATGGATATCCTTACTTAGCCGTCGCGCTAACTACACTTCAATGTGTATTGTTTTTATCAGATGCAGTTTAGTGAGTACTTCTGTAGCCGATGAGCTCAGAATAGAAGAGAAGTGCAGGTTAAGGTCTACTATGATGTTGTTGTAGTATGTTGGTGTTGTAAGTTTAGCCTGTGCACTTAGAGTGGAGTTTGTCAAAGAGGTGATAGAATTCACTCTAGGTGTGGCGGTAGCACCCAGTTTTCTGCCGATAGGATGTAAGCTTCCGCTGATGTTTTATTACGGATTTTGTAATAAATGTAAGAGTTGAAAATTGGGGTGTTACACAGGTTCAAGCATTTCCTCAAGGTAACGAAGGTAGTCTTTGTCAAAGTTCTCGGGACGAGGTTGGTTTTGTCCTTGTGGTGGGGGATGAGCTTCAGCATGATTTTCTTGATACCATCGCTGAATCTCGTTCCACCCTTCGTCATTTGATAAACCAGAATGAGGTGGAGAATGACATTGGAGTTTTGCGTGGTGGTTGAGATGTCAAAAGATATTTGTATGTTAAAACGGAAAGTCTGTGACTCCCCGAGTATCGGTCTCGAAGGAGGGACGTGGAGGTGTGTCAAGTGTTCGGGAGTTTACTTGATTGGATCATGCATAGGATTCGAGTGTGGTGAAGGGTGGATTTGTGAGTGAGAGTAGTTCATTTGGTTAGTTTTGAGTGCAAGAGAGTAGTAAAGTAAAAAGAGATTTTGTAAATATGTAAAATGGGTAGGGATTGGATAGTGTTCATGGATGTTGCATTGTGGAGTGTCTAAGGTCATGGATCGGGATTGCTAGGATATTGGCTATTCAAGAGTGTGTTGTCTTAGTCCTTTTCCACCTTTGTGTACTAAGGCTTCTTTGACTTAGGAGTGCCTTCAAGCATCCAAAGTTCTAAGAGGAATTTTATCAAACACTTAAGCTACACTCTATCCTAATTTAATCCAAGAACAAGATAACTAAAATTTATAGAAATGAAATAGAAATCACCTAGAGAGAAGAAGATCTTCAATCCAAGCTTGTTGTCTTCTACAATAGAGATTGATCTAATCTAAAAAACTAAGAAAAATGGAGAAAGTTCTCCAAAGGAAAAACTAAGAAAGGAAAAACTAATTTTCTGGGAACCTCCTCTGAAAATCCATCAAAGGGGTTTAAATAGTCTCCGAAAAAGCAACCCTAGTCGAAATTCGCGCAGTGCAGTCTCCACGCTTGCTCACACGCGTGTGAGTGTGCGTGGGAGGCTACTGGATTAATTCCACGCACGCTCACACGCGTGTGGCCATCCTAATAGGTCCTCCGGGGCTTCGATCTTGTCTGGTTCGCTCTTTAAGCTCAGCTTTTGGTTCATTTTGCTCCCGGGACTCCTGTTTCACCTCCTTTAGGCTAAAAGTAGCTTTTGTGTGTCAGTTAGTGATTTTCAAGCATTTATGAGCATAATTTACCATGTAAGGATGCTATAGACGTGGTAAAACACCCTAAAATGTGCTTGATTTAAGGGTATCTCGGAGGCTTATCAAATTTTCCACACTTTGTTTCTTGCTTGTCCTCAAGCAAGACATTTTTCTTTCTAAGCACATAAGTCTCCGAGATACTTTTCTCATGTAAAACAAAGCTTTTGGCAAGTCAAAATGATGGGTGTCTAAGACTGTTAAAACGGGAGAAATCATTTTTGTTATCTACAAAGGATTTTGGTCAGATGTCATCAACTCAAGAAATATTTTCGGGAAATAAAAACCTTTCGTAGATAAACAAGTAAAACAAGGGATCACACTCCTCGCACCATACGCAAGCATGCATTTCCAAGGTTTTGGTTCACCTTCTATTTAAATAGGGCCTCTAGCCGATCCCACTAGTGGGAACGATGTGCACTAGCTAATCAACTTTACATCCTTATACGCCAAAGCCCAACGTAAATGTAAATGAGGGTAGGGGCATGGACCACTCACCGCTTTTGGCTTAGCGCGGTCCCTCTTTTCTTCTCGCTTCCTAGGATAACGTCATCGAGCCACCCGACTTCACATGGAGCTCCATGCTTTTTCGAAGGTCAGTGCAATGGGTACCCGAATCCTCGTGAAGCGGCTCACCTCATCTCTATTTTCTCAATTCTTGGGATCTTTTTATTTGAACAACCGACTCCAGATAAAGCTTTTTTGCTTACCGAAGGCTATGGTTTGAACACAACCCAACGAATTGGCTTCCCTCAAAATTTTTTTTTTACTTGGTGATTGGCCTTTTGCCTTTTTGAGTTCTCCTCGTGTCAACCCCTCATGCCTTTTTCTATTTTTGTTCAAGGGTTTTGTTTTCTATTAAGCTTACCAACAGGCTCACCTTTTGCCCCATGCCCTACCAAGGTTAGTTCAATTCCGGGCCTCGCTAGTTTTATCTTTCTCAAATTAAAAAGTGCACACTCCCAGTTCGAGAGATCCTTGACTAAGGTCCTACGTAAATAAGAGGTGAACATCATGCAAGCAGGCAAGAATATAAACTTATTTTGCTCTAAACACTCTCATGGGTGCAAGAATATAAACTTATTTTGCTCTAAACACTCTCATGGGTGCGAAAAGTAACTTCCTCAAAGATATTTCGAGAGTAAAAGGTGCGAAAAGTAACTTCCTCAAAGATATTTCGAGAGTAAAAAGTGCGAAAAGTAACTTCCTCAAAGATATTTCGAGAGTAAAAAATTCGAAAAGTAACTTCCTCAAAGATATTTCGAGAGTAAAAAATTTTGGGCATCTAGTCAAAATTCTCTCTAGATAACACAAATAATAACTCTCTTTTCAAAACTGCAAATGCACCCGCTTAACATTCCCATGAGCTTCAACTTCTTATACTAAGCATGTAAGCATGTAAAGCACAAAGTGCGTCCTTTCCACACTTTAAAACAAACATCGTCCTCGATGTTTCCATACGGTACAGGGTAAAGGAACGAATAGGGATTCTAAGGATAGACAAATAAAGATCCCTTTCCACACTTTGGAAATTGCTCTGGGATGTAGGGTATGCATCAAACGATCCTAATAAACATGGTAAATTCTAATATACGCATACACAAAGCTATAAAGAAAATATTTCCACACTTTAAAGATCAAAACGGGGTTTAAAATTAGAAAAGGGATAATAGGATAAACCAAGTATGCATCCCTCTTTCCACACTTTAGCTTCCAGCATAGGCCTGCTCCCGTTATAGATGCTCTATAAGAAATGGAGACATAACATACAAAAGGGTTTTCGGAGTACTACTCAATTATTATAAGCAGATAGAAATATA
This sequence comes from Ipomoea triloba, assembly GCF_003576645.1. Classification (NCBI taxonomy): domain Eukaryota; kingdom Viridiplantae; phylum Streptophyta; class Magnoliopsida; order Solanales; family Convolvulaceae; genus Ipomoea; species Ipomoea triloba. The sequence goes on along the minus strand of NC_044925.1, from coordinate 17,909,880 downwards.
AAAGCAATAAAAACATAAACATAGATAATAAAGCATGTAAATAAGCAAAAATTATTCAAATAGTAAAGCAAATAAGTAAAGCTGTTAAAACGTAAATAACATAAAGCGATAAAGTAAAGTAAAGCAGAGTAAAGAAATAAAGAAATAAAAGTCGGAACCCCGCGCGTAGGGATCCTATTATTCAAATGGGACTGTCAACCAATGTAACCAATGTCCAGTTGGACTCAGTATCAAATGTCAAGTGTCAAGATCGAGGACAGTCGAAGGAAGGCATCAGTTATCACTGAAGGGCTGGAATTGCCTATCAAATCTAGATTCGAGCGCAACAATTCTCCTATCGTTCTCCTCCACCACCCTTCTCATGCGGTTAAGGTCTTCGGTGTGGACATCTTGTCTTGCAGAGATGGATGTAAAGTGGCCTTCCTGCCACGTTCGCTACTCATGCCAGTAGTTCATCTGTTTATCATGGAGCTGCCTCTGAAAGGTCTGCGTCGTATCCCAATCCATGGGAGTAGGGCCATGCTCCTGCGCAGCAACATCCTCCTCGTTCTCTTCTTCCTCATTCTCATCATCAGAAGCTGCCAGATCCGGTGCATCATCACCTCCAAGCCTCAAATCTGCGGCAAAGAACTCACCCACGGAGAAAGAAATCGTGAAACCTTCTGTAACACCCCGTAAATTCGTTAAAGCCTTGAGACCGGTAATCGTTTCCGCCGGATGATTTATTTGATTTAATTGGGCTAGTCTTTCCAATTCATATATAGATATATATATATTTCTTGAACCCGAAATTAATTATTTTATTCAAAAGCCGAATTCTTGATTTAATTCTTGTAAGGGATTTATTCTAATTTGGATCCTTACAATTCTTATAAGTAAGAGTATTTATATAATGGCCCAATCCCTTATGCTAATATATATATATTGTCCCTAAGACATTTAATTCCTAATAATATGGGCTTTCTCCTTATCCTATGTATTCATCTATTTAAGAGATGAATCATTTGGCCCAATAATTATTCTTGTACATAGAATTGTTATATATAAAGATTGGAGCCCATTCCTTATTAAATCTTCCACCCTAATATATATACATATATGTATATATGTAGTATGGTATATATATTCAAGACTTAGCATTTCCTAGAGATTTCCACTCTCTCTCTTCCCTACTCATTCTTCACGCCATTTCCATCTTCTTCTCTTTCAAAGATTGGCCTTCATTTCATCTTCAATATTCAAGTCAAGATTGCTCTTTTAGGATTGTTGAGGCTTGGGTAAGTGTCTATTTCTAGGAATACACCTTGCATCATGTTGTTTTCATAATCTTTATACAAGTTCTTATGTTATTCTTTTGGGGATCTTTTGGGAAAAGATGATCAAGGTGGAGGTGAAGCTTTGTGAAGAGGTTTGAGAGTTCTTGGGTGGAGTGTGCTTCAAGAGGTAACCATCATGTCCACTAAAACCTATTTTTACACTCTCAATCTATGATATTATTTGGTGTGTTGGAATCCTGATAATTTCTTTGCTGTAAGCCTATTTGTTGTTGTCTGTGAGGTCATCTTTGATGGATTATGAACTTGTGTTCTTGATCCTTTGTGTATCGATGTTTATGGATATTTATTGGTATGGATTCCTTGTTTATTTGGCTTCTGGGAGTTATAATCTGAGTAATCTGATTCTATTTCTTATATTCTGATATGAACATTGCGTTTTCTGTCTGAGTCTGTGATCTGAGGTTGGGTTTGCCCTTACGGAGTACCCTAGCGGTATAATGTGTCCCGCTGGAGTCTTCCGTAAGTGGCTCACGGTGAGGGTTGGCGGAAGAGGGTGGTCCGCTGAGGTGTTCCGCCTTCTCCTTGCGGAGGGGTGCGGCGGAGGGCAGTGTTCCGCTGGGTTGTTCCGTCAGGCTGTTGGGAGTTCTGTTCCAGTGAGCTATTCTGTGATCTGTTTGTTTGGTTGTTTCCCCTTTTGTTCTGAATCTTGTTGGAGTATTTTGTTGGGTATTTTACCATGTCTTTGGAGTATTTATTCCTATCGCTTGGTCCATCTTTTGAATCTCTTGCTTTGTTGAATCCTTGATTATATTATCTGGGAGTTGGGTTGTGTTCGTATCTGAGATGAACACTCTGAGTGGTTGTCCTTGGGCTGAGGTTGAGGTTGGATATGGAGGGTGAATCTTTGAGTATCTTTGTGTATTCTTGAGGCTTTAATTGCCATTTGTGTATATGGGCACTATTTGCCATTTGTGTATATGGGCACTATTTGCCATTTGTGTATATGGGCACTATTTGCCATTTGTGTATATCAGCACTATTTGCCACTTCGGTAGTTGAGGAATATTTGCCTCTATGTATTCGGGCACGAATTGGCTTCGTGTATTTGGGCACCATTTGCCTTTATGATTCGGGTATTATTTACCTCCGTGAACTGAGTTTGGTTTGATGTTTGGTATGAGGATTGGTGTTGGTTGGAGGGTAAGGGTTGGTCTTATCCTTAGGTTGAGGTCTATTTGGTCTCTTTACTTGATTCTTGAGTTATCTCGTATCTCGTTTGTTGTTGGTTATTCTTGGATATATTCTTGTTGAACGTTCCTTATGAGTATTCTGTTGAATTCTTGATTCTGTTGATATCTTGCTATCTTGTGAAATCCAATTGAATATTTGTATTGTTGAGAAGTCTTGGTTTATCCTTTATTCAGCATGTTATTGTTGAGTATCCGATTTCAAGTATTGAACAGTTCATTGGTGTATATATTCTATATGGGTGTGTAAACCTATTTACAACTTATTATATATCTATATTTCCTTACGGGTGTGAGTGGTGGTTGCTTAGCAGTCTTTTGCTAATGGTTTCTTGTATGTTTTCCAGGAATGCAATAAGTCTAAGCGAGAGCGCGCTAGAGATTATCTATATGAGGCAGCTTAGACATAGTTTTGTTGTTTTAGACTCGTGTTTTGGGCCTGTGTGCCAATGATGAGACTATATGTACTCTTGTTTAGATTTCAGATGTTTTAGACATGTTTGAGGATTTGTTATCTATGCAGTTCAGTTCTTTTGGTTAGCCTGTGCATCTAGGCTGTGCTTTTCTTACCTAGATGTGGCATGATACCCCTTTAGGTTTTTAATCGCTTCTGCTATGTATGTTGATAGTTGAGATAGGCAGCTTTTGCATTAAAGTTTAGCTATCTCCGCTTGTGAAAAGTTGGGGTGTCACACCTTCATCTTTCTCTCCCATCAACCGGTCCATAAGGCCCAACTCGTAACACAATCTCGTAACGAAAGGTACAATGAACACTATTTGAACCTTAGGCTTTTGTTGGGTTTGGAGCCATTTTCTAGCTTGAATGCCCATGTTGATGTCAACCTCATTCTCCATGCACCACATATAAAACAAATCCTGTTTGTATACCTTGTTGCGATTTGTGGTTCTGCCGGAGAGATTTATAGCAAAGGCTAATCTGATAGCCTTTAAAGCATTGCGGGTGATGAGGTTCGCCTTGAGGTTTGATGAGTTGTATAGGGCATTGTTGGTGATGCTTTTCCAATACTGAATAGCTACTGCCTCTGAATCAAAGTCCTCTTTAAATTCTCTGAAGTATGGCATAGACACGCCCACGGCATCATGGAATCCAAGCGTAACACCCAAAGTGTTGACCGACATACTGTAGTGGTTGCCGAATAGTGTGAACGAGATGGACTCTCTTGCATCGTTAACTTCCTTGCAAATATCCAAGGTCACCAAGAATTCATAAGTAACAGGCGCATAGGTAGGTCCTGTCCACTCAAATAGAGAGCGGAGCTGTGGGTGCCTGAGAAGTCCGTTCACTTCATCCAAACAGCCGAATTCCCTTAAAACATTGTCGTCGAAGTGGCGGCCGACCAAAAGCTGCTTCCCCTTGTATCTATCCACCGATGTAAGCGGGATGGGCGTCAAGTGTCTTAATGACCTTGACCCACGCTCCTGGGGAGCTTGTTGAACTGTTTCACGTAGTCGTGCTCGCGACCGGCTCGATTCACCACGATCGTACTTTGTTTTCTTTGCGATTTCCTTTGATCGTCTCATCCTACAAATTATAGAAATTATCATTCATGGTAATTGGTTTTGAATAAATATTTCTAAAATAAGTCACCATTGCATTTGTGTAAAATTCCTTGTCAAGATAATGGATTTCAAACATATAGGGCTAAGAATTTTCGAAAATTTCACCATAGTTTCCCCTATATTTTGGACAATTCTAGCATAAATTCATTCCATTATTTCACACATGCATAAATTCATCATAAGATAATTTAATTTGATAGTCAAATAAGAAGTCAACTACAAAAGTCAAGAATTTCAAAAAGTCAACTTCATCTTCTTCCCCAAATTCAAAAATTAGGGTTTGAAATTGAAAATTCAATTTGGGCAATGTAGCATGTGAAAAGTCAAATTGATGGCATATAATAGTTCTACAACAAGTTTACACATCAATTTCAAAGTTTCAACAAGAAATCTAACAAACCCATTTGTTCATCAATGGTGTTCACACTTAAAGCTCAAAAATACATAACAATCCATCAATGTAATCATCAATAATGAAAGAAAACATCAAAGGATAGTTCTATGAAGCATTATAAACAAATTTAAACATTCAAAATCATGCAAGGGAATGTAGAACAAATTTCACATTCAAGCTCTTCCATACTCATGAATATTCAAGGATAAATAGTCAAAAGATGAGAAATTACCTTGATGGTGATGTTTTTGATCTTCTTTGAAGTAAAAATAGAATGGATATTCAAACCTTGAGTATAGGATTCACCTTGCGTGGAGAAGAGAAGAGAAGAGAAAATAGGGTTTTTGGAGCAAAATGGCGTGGAATGGCCGAAGGAGGGATTTAAAGTCGTGGGAGAGCTTCCACGCCGGTCACACGAGAGTGTGACCGTGCGTGGGAGCTTACTGCCTCGTTCCCACGCACGGCTACACACGTGTGAGCCCACGTGTCAGTCCTTTGCACTGTTTTCTTTCGGTTTTGGTCTTTCCTTTCATACCTATGTCCGAAATAAGCTTTTCCAAAACAATTTTTAGTCCCGACTCCTACAAGTTAGTCCTCAAAACATGGTTCCATTTGATTGTAGCAAATTATTAGAACAAAAACATAAAAACGAAAGCATAAAAACGATGTAAAAACATATTATTAAAACCTTGGGTTGCCTCCCAAGTAGCGCCACGGTTTACGTCATTGGCTAGACGCATCATACCTTGGTCAGAATTCAACCATATTCCTTATTAGTGGGTAAGAAGCATTTTGGTACCCATATGTTCTTCCATGTAAGCTTATCATTTCTCCACTTTAGTTCTGGTTTCATCTTTGTTTTGACCTTCGCCCTTTCATCTTCATCAGTTCCTTCTATTACTCTTTCCTTTTCATCATTCGTGGCTTGTCCATCGAATCTCAGGGTAATTTCACCTGAACTCACATCTATTCGTGCACGAAAACTTTCCAGAAATGGTCCTCCAAGAATTAAGGATTCATGGGGCTCGTTATCTCCCATCTTGCAAACAATAAAATCGACAGGCACAAGAAATTTTCCTATTCGTACTAGAACATCTTCCACTAAGCCTTCCAGATACCGAGTGGTTCCGTCAGCTAAACGTAGAGTCAGCCTTGTCGGTTTCAAGCATGGTAAGTTCAACTTTTCAAAAAGATTTGAAGACATGACATTGATAGAAGCACCAAGGTCGGCAAGAGCGTTTTGAGGTTCCATATTCTGTATAGAACAAGGAATCAACAAAGCTCCAGGGTCACCCTTCTTTCTGGGGTAACCCTCAGTCAAAGAAGCCGAAGATTCTTGGCTTAAACAAGTAAAATTATCACTATTGTCATTCTCAAATAACTCACGGCATTCTTTGTTATTGAAAAATTTTCGGATAAAAGCATTAATTGTACCTTCTTGAGCTGTTTCTTTCTCTTTTGAACTTTTTATGTTGTCTCGTGGTAGCTCTTTCTCTTTTGGGCATTCTTCCGAAGTGGTTTTCTCCTTGTTTTCCTTCATTGATATGGTGCACGACCCGCTCGCATTCTTTAGTTCGAGAGTGGGACTACAAGAGGTAGTCTCGTTTCTTTGGTCATCTACCTTACATTGACATTTTCCACAAATAGCATCCATTGGATCACACTTTTCATGTTTATCTTCCTTGGCATCAATGGCATTGACTCTCTCTTTTGGATTGTTCTCAGTGTTACTCGGGAGTTGTCCGTAGTGTCTCTCAGACATCATCTTAAACATTTGAGAGATTTGATTCTCAATTGTCTTAAGTGTAGCTTTGGACTCTTGTCTAAGACTAGAAATTTCTTGTCTAATCTCTTGAGTAATCTCTTGTTTTAGATTTGCCCGATCATTTTTGAGTTCCATGATCGTCCTTGTAAGTTTTTCATCTACTTCACGGATGTCATCCCTCTTTCGTTGAGTAAAGTCAAGTTGAGAGTTGTATTGTGGCCTGAACTGAGTCATCTGATTTCCATTTCCTTGGTTTTGATTGTACATCAGTCTATTCTTGTCATTCTGTCCATATGCAGGCTTGTTTCCATAGTTGTATTGTCCTCGCGCTTGATATCCATCATTGTTGCTATTGTTCCAACCCTCTCCCTGTTTCCAATTGTTGTTTGATCTTTGGTTTTGTCCATAAGCATTGAAGTTGGAGTTCCTTTGGTAATCTACCGCCTCCACTTGCTTGATCCTAGAGATTGATCCCAGAAATTTAGTTTCCATAGAGATTGATTGATCCCAGAAATTTAGTTTTCCCTTTCTTAGTTTTTCGTTTGGAGAGCTTTCTCCATTTTTCTTAGTTTTTTAGATTAAATCAATCTTTATTGTAGCAAGACAACAAGCTTGGATTGAAGATCTTCTTCTCTCAAGGTGATTTCTTTTTCATTTCTATAAATTTTAGTTATCTTGTTCTTGGATTAAATTAGCTTTTGCTTGAATTTCATACTATGAGTAGCTAGTTTAGTCTAGGGATTTGGATTGTGTGATTGAATGTTGCTAGTGTGATGATCTTATCTCTATATCTTGGATCTATGTGTTTGTGTTGATGGATTACCTATTCTTGTCTATTGATTGTTGTTTTGATGAGATCTTGTTTGGATTTGGCCAATCTAGATGAGAGATTGAGCTCTTGACTCTTTCATGTCTTTGATTAGAGTTAGGATTTGAAGCTTGACACAATCATAGTTCCTATGGACTTCTTAAGAATAGTAGGATAGTGTGTAGCTTAAGTGTTTGATAAAATTCCTCTTAGAACTTTGGATGCTTGAAGGCACTCCTAAGTCAAAGAAGCCTTAGTACACAAAGGTGGAAAAGGACTAAGAAAACACACTCTTGAATAGCCAATATTTTAGCAATCCCGATCCATGACCTTAGACACTCCACAATGCAACATCCATGAACACTATCCAATCCCTACCCCTTTTTACATATTTACAAATCCTCTTTACTTTACTACTCTCTTGCACTCAAATGAACTACTCTCACTCACAAATCCACCCTTCACCACACTCGAATCCTATGCATGACCCAATCAAGTAAACTCTCGAACACTTGACACACCTCCACGCCCCTCCTTCGAGACCGACACTCGGAGAGTCACAGACTTTCCGTTTTAACATACAAATATCTTTTGACATCTCAACCACCACGCAAAACTCCAATGTCAAAATGGCGCCGTTGCCGGGGAGGGCAATAGGTTGTCATATGTTTTTGTTTACTTTGATTGCATGAATGCTAGATTTGAACATTGTTTATCCATTCGACTTTATTTTGTTTTATTTTTAATTGTTTTTGCTACTAACCCAATTGACTACTTCTAGTCGATTGTGGAATTTTTGTTTCATTGATAATTTTACTAGGTGAATGCACACGCGAGCAAACGGAAATCAAGGCTTACTACCCTACATTCCTGAAATTAATAGAGCAACTAGAAGGAAAAATACCCAAGGATCACTAATGGCTTCATTAAGCGCAACAAGAAATCCACAAGGAAGAGGAACAGCCGTACCAAATCCACCCCCAGTTCCAATTAATCCACAAGTACCAATTAACCATGAAGACCCAATTCTGGAAGAACCACAAGCTAACAGAGCAAACAATGAAGAGAACATTCGTGAAGAAGAATACTATGGAAATCCTCAAGAACCACAAAGATCAATTGCAGATTACATGACTCCGGATTTTAACATGCACAACTCGATCTATGTACCACCAATGGAGAACGTCATCTTTCACGTGCATCCAACTATTCTCACAGTGGTTCAGAACAATCAATATTCAGGATTACCATCTGAAGATCCCAACGCACACATCACAAGGTTCATACGAGCATGTGGAATGTACAGACAAGAAGGTGTTAGCGAGGAAATAGTTCGACTTACATTATTCCCATTTTCAGTTATAGGAGGCAGCACAATGGTTGGAAAGCCAAGACGACAATCATTTCAGAACGTGGCAGCAGTTGCATCGTGAATTCATGAACGAGTTCTTTCCCATTACAAAAACTATGAGGATTAGAAGGCTAATACAAGAATTCAAGCAAGGAAGGCTTGAGAGTTTGGGAGAGGCTTGGCGATGATTCAAAGTTCTTAAAAGGCAATGCCCACAAGATCTGATGCACCCATGGGATATGATTAACTCATTCTACGGAGGGCTGACAGATGAAGGAAAAATGTTGCTTGACTCATCCTCCAGCGGTGCCTTTGTCTCCCTAGCTTTACAAGAAGCTGAAGAATTGATCGAGAGAATATCTAAGAATACCTCTTGTTGGTATGACCGGCGAGGAGAGCATGGAGGAATATATGAAGTTGATAATCGTGTGGCAAGTGAGGCAAAAATCAAAGCAATGAATCACGAAATCATAAAGCTACAAGCTATGGTAGAAAAAATGGAAGGAAAACCCAAGCCTTGCATGGCTTTGGCACTTTATTGTAATATCTGTGGAGGACCTCATGATACCAATATTTGCGCTTCTCCGTCTGCATCTGAGCAAGTTGAGGTGGTAGATTACCAAAGGAACTCCAACTTCAATGCTTATTGACAAAACCAAAGATCAAACAACAATTGGAAACAGGGAGAGGGTTGGAACAATAGTAACAATGATGGATATCAAGCGCGAGGACAATACAACTATGGAAACAAGCCTGCATATGGACAGAATGACCCAGTTCAGGCCACAATACAACTCTCAACTTAACTTTACTCAACAAAGGAGGGATGACAACCGTGAAGTAGATAAAAGACTTACAAGGACGATCATGGAACTCAAAAATGATCGGGCAAATCTAAAACAAGAGATTACTCAAGAGATTAGACAAGAAATTTCTAGTCTTAGATAAGAGTCCAAGGCTATACTTAAGACAATTGAGAATCAAATCTCCCAAATGTTTAAGATGATGTCCATGAGACACAACGGACAACTCCCGAGTAACACTGAGAATAATCCGAAAGAGAGAGTCAATGCCATTGATGCCAAAGAAGATAAACACGAAAAGTGTGATCCAATGGATGCTATTTGTGGAATATGTCAATGTAAGGTAGATGACCGAAGAAACGAGACTACCTCTTGTAGTCTCAAACTAAAGAATGCGAGCGGTTCATGCACCATATCAATGAAGGAAAACAAGGAGAAAACCACTTCGGAAGAATGCCCAAAAGAAAAGGAGCTACCACGAGACAACATCAAAAGTTCAAAAGAGAAAGAAACGGCTCGAGAAGGTACAATTAATGCTTTTATCTGAAAATTTTTCAATAACAAAGAATGCCGTGAATTATTTGAGAATGACATTAGTGATAATTTTACTTGTTTAAGCCAAGAATCTTCGGCTTGTTTGACTGAGGGTTACCCTAGAAAGAAGGGTGAGCCTGGAGTTTTGTTGATTCCTTGTTCTATACAGAACATGGAACCTCAAAACGCTCTTGCTGATCTTGGTGCTTCTATCAATGTCATGTCTTCAAATCTTTTTGAAAAATTGAACTTACCATGCTTGAAACCGACAAGGCTGACTCTACGTTTAGCTGACGGAACCACATGGTATCCTGAAGGCTTAGCGGAAGATGTTCTAGTGAGAATAGGAAAATTTCTTGTGCCTGTCGATTTTATTGTTTGTAAGATGGGTGATGATGATCCCCATGAATCCTTAATTCTTGGAAGACCGTTTCTGGCTACTTGTCGTGCACGAATAGATGTGAGTTCAGGTGAAATAACCTTGAGATTTGATGGACAAGCCACAAATGATGAAAAGGAAAATGTGATAGAAGGAACTGATGAAGAAGAAAGGGCGAAGATCAAAACGAAGATGAAACCAAAACCGAAGTGGAGAAATGATAAACTTACATGGAAAAACACGTGGGTACCAAAATGCTTCTTACCCACTACCAAGGAATATGGTTGAATTCTAAACTAGGTATGATGCGTCTAGCCAATGACGTAAACCGTGGCGCTACTTGGGAGGCAACCCAAGGTTTTAATAATATGTTTTTACATCGTTTTTATGCTTTCGTTTTTAATGTTTTTGTTCTAATAAATTGCTACAATCAAATGGAACCATGTTTTGAGGACTAACTTGTAGGAGTCGGGACTAAAAATTGCTTTGGAAAGGCTCATTTTGGACATAGGTATGAAGGGAAAGACCAAAACTGGAAGAAAACAGTGCAGAGGACTGACACGAGAGATCACACGTGTGTAGCCGTGCGTGGGAACGAAGCAGTAGCTTCCCACGCACGCTCACACGCGTGTAGCCATGCGTGGGAGCGAGGTAGTGAGCTCCCACGCACGGTCACACTCGTGTGACCGGCGTGAAAGCCCTCCCACGACCTTAAAACCCCCATTCGGATCTCCCACGCCATTTTGCTCCAAAAACCCTACTTTCTCTTCTCTTCTCCACGCAAGGTGAATCCTATACTCAAGGTTTGAATATCCATTCTATTTTTACTTCAAAGAAGATCAAAAACATCACCATCAAGGTAATTTCTCATCTTTTTAACTATTTATCCTTGAATATTCATGAGTATGGAAGAGCTTGAATGTGAAATTTGTTCTACATTACCTTGCATGATTTTGAATGTTTTGAATGTTTAAATTGGTTTATAATGCTTCATAGAACTATCCTTTGATGTTTTCTTTCATTATTGATGGTTACATTGATGGATTGTTATGTATTTTGAGCTTTAAGTGTGAACACCATTGATGAACAAATGGGTTTGTTAGATTTCTTGTTGAAATTATGAAATTGATGCTTGAATTGATGTGTAAACTTGTTATAGCACTATTATATGCCATCAATTTGACTTTTCACATGCTACATTGCCCAAATTGAATTTTCAATTTCAAACCCTAATTTTTGAATTTGGGGAAGAAGATGAAGTTGACTTTTTGAAATTCTTGACATTTAGAGTTGACTTCTTATTTGACTATCAAATTAAATTATCTTATGATGAATTTATGCATGTGTGTGATAATGGAATGATATTGTTGTTATTCTTATGCTAGAATTGTCCAAACTATAGGGGAAACTATGGCAAAATTTTCGAAAATTCTTAGCCCTATATGTTTGAAATCCATTATCTTGACAAGGAATTTTACACAAATGCAATGGTGACTTATTTGAGAAATATTTATTCAAAACCAATTACCATGAATGTTAATTTCTATAATTTGTAGGATGGGACGCTCAAAGGAAATCGCAAAGAAATCAAAGCACGATCGTGGTAAATCGAGCTGGTCGCGAGCACGACCACGTGAAACAGTTCAACAAGCTCCCAGGAGCCGGGGTCAAGGTCATTAAGACACTTGACGCCCGTCCAACTTACATCGGTGGATAGATACAAGGGGAATCAGCTTTTGGTCGGCCGCCACTTCGATGACAATGTTTAAGGGAATTCGGTTGTTTGGATGAAGTAAACGGACTTCTCTTGCACCCACAGCTCCGCTCTCTATTTGAATGGAGAGGACCTACCTATGCGCCTGTTACTTATGAATTCTTGGCGACCTTGGATATTCGCAAGGAGGTCAACGATGCAAGAGAGTCCATTTCGTTCACTCTATTCGGCAACCACTACAGCATGTCGGTCAACACTTTAGGTGTTACGCTCGGATTCCATGATGCCGTGGGCGTGACTATGCCATACTTCAGGGAATTTAAAGAGGACTTTGATTCAGACGCAGTGGCTGTTCAATATTGGAAAAGCATCACCAACAATGCCCCATACAACTCATCAAACTTAAAGGCAAACCTCATCACCCGCAACGCTTTAAAGGCTATCAGATTAGCCTTTGCTGTAAATCTCTCCGAGAGAACCACAAATCGCAACAAGATATACAAGCAGGATTTGTTTTACATGTGGTGCATGGAGAACGAGGTTGACATCAACATGGGCATTCAAGCTAGAAAGTGGCTCCAAACCCAACAAAAGTCTAAGGTTCAGACAGTGTTTATCGGATCTTTTGTTACGAGATTGTGCTAGGGGTTAGGCCTATTGGACCGGTTGATGGGAGAGAAAGCTAAAGGTTTCACGATTCCTTTCTCCGTGGGTGAGTTCTTTGCTGCAGATTTGAGGCTTGGAGGTAATGATGCACCGGATCTGGCTACTTCTGATGAGAATGAGGAAGAAGAAAATGAGGAGGATGTTGCTGCACAGGAGCATGGCCCTACTCCCATGGATTGGGACACGACGCAGAACTTTCACAAGCAGCTCCATGATGAATAGATGAACTACTGGCATGAGCAGCGAACGTGGCAGGAAAGCCACTTTACATCCATCTCTGCAAGACAAGATATCCACACCAAAGACCTCAACCGCATGAGAAGGGCGGTGGAGGAGAACGATAGGAGAATTGTTGCGCTCGAAGCTAGATTCGATAGGCATTTCCAGCCCTTCGGTGTTAACTGATGCCTTCCTTCAACTGTCCTCGATCTTGACACTTGACATTTGAAACTGAGTCCAACTGGACGTTGGTTACGTTGGTTGATAGTCCCATGAGAACAATAGGATCCCTATGCGCGGGGTTCCGACTTTTATTTCTCTATTTCTTTACTCTGCTTTACTTTATTTTATCGCTTTATGTTATTTACTTTACAACTGCTTTACTTATTTGCATTTCTACTTTGAATAATTCTGCTTAATTATATGCTTTATTATCTATGTTTATGTATTTATCACTTTTATATTTCTATAATAATTGAATAGTACTCCGAAAAACCCTTTTGTATGTTATGTCTCCATTTCTTATAGAGCATCTATAACGGGAGCAAGCCTATGCTGGAAGCTAAAGTGTGGAAAGAGGGATGCATACTTGGTTTATCCTCTTATCCCTTTTCTAATTTTAAGCCCCGTTTTGATCTTTAAAGTGTGGAAATATTTTCTTTATAGCTTTGTGTATGCGTATATTAGAGTTTACCATGTTTATTAAGATCGTTTGATGCATACCCTACATCCTAGAGCAATTTCCAAAGTGTGGAAAGGGATCTTTATTTGTCTATCCTTAGAATCCCTGTTCGTTCCTTTACCCTGTACCGTATAGAAACATCGAGGACGATGTTTGTTTTAAAGTGTGGAAAGGACGCACTTTGTGCTTTACATGCTTACATGCTTAGTATAAGAAGTTGAAGCTCTTGGGAACGATAAGCGGGTGCATTTGCAGTTTTGAAAAGAGAGTTATTATTTGTGTTATCTAGAGAGAATTTTGACTGGATGCCCAAAAATTTTTACTCTCGAAATATCTTTGAGGAAGTTACTTTTCGCACCCATGGGAGTGTTTAGAGCCAAATAAGTTTATATTCTTGCCTGCTTGCATGATGTTCACCTCTTATTTACGTAGGACCTTAGTCAAGGATCTCTCGAAGTGGGAGTGTGCACTTTTTAATTTGAGAAAGATAAAACTAGCGAGGCCTGGAATTGAACTAACCTTGGTAGGGCATGGGGCAAAAGGTGAGCCTGTTGGTAAGCTTAATAGAAAACAAAACCCTTGAATAAAAATAAAAAAAGGCATGAGGGGTTGACACGAGGAGAAGTCGAAAAGGCAAAAGGCCAATCACCAAGTTTAAAAAATTGAGGGAAGCCAATTCGTTGGGTTGTGTTCAAACCATAGTCTTCGGTAAGCAAAAAGCTTTATCTGGAGTCGGTTGTTCACATAAAAAGATCCCAAGAATTGAGAAAATAGAGCTGAGGTGAGCCGCTTCGCTAGGATTCGAGTACCCATTGCACTGACCTTCGAAAAAGCATGGAGCTCCATGTGAAGTCGGGTGGCTCGATGACGTTATCCTAGGAAGTGAGAAGAAAAGAGGGACCGCGCTAAGCCAAAAGCGGTGAGTGGTCCATGCCCCTACCCTCATTTACATTTATGTTGGGCTTTGGCGTATAAGGATGGAAAGTTGATTAGCTAGTGCACATCGTTCCCACTAGTGGGATCGGCTAGAGGCCCTATTTAAATAGAAGGTGAACCAAAACTTCGGAAATGCATGCTTGCGTAAGGTGCGAGAAGTGTGATCCCTTGTTTTACTTGTCTATCTACGAAAGGTTTTTATTTCCCAAAAATACTTCTTGAGTTGCTAACATCTGACCAAAATCCTTTGTAGATAACACAAATGATTTCTCCCGTTTTAACAGTCTTAGACACCCATCATTTTGATTTGCCAAAAGCTTTGTTTTGCATGAGAAAGTATCTCGGAGACTTATATGCTTAGAGAGTAAGATGTCTTGCTTGAGGACAAGCAAGAAACAAAGTGTGGAAAATTTGATAAGCCTCCGAGATACCCTTAAATCAGGCACATTTTAGGGTGTTTTATCACGTTTATAGCATCCTTACATGGTGAATAATGCTCGTAAATGCTTGAAAATCACTAACATAGACACAAAAGCTATTTTTAGCCTAAAAGAGGTGAAACAGGAGCCCCGGGAGCAAATAGGAGCAAAAGTTGAGCTTAAAGAGCAAACCAGGCAAGAACGGAGCCCTAGAGGACCAAACTGGATGGCCACACGCGTGTGAGCATGCGTGAAAACTTTCCAGTAGCCTCCCACGCACGCTCACACGCGTGTGGATGGCGTGGAGACGGTGCTGCGCGAATTTCGACTAGGGTTGTCATTTCAGAAACTATTTAAACCCCTTTGATGAATTTTCAGAGAGGGTTCCCAGAAATTTAGTTTTCCCTTTCTTAGTTTTTCCTTTGGAGAGCTTTCTCCATTTTTCTTAGTTTTTTAGATTAGATCAATCTCTATTGTAGCAAAACAACAAGCTTGGATTGGAGATCTTCTTCTCTCTATGTGATTTCTATTTCATTTCTATAAATTTTAGTTATCTTGTTCTTGGATTAAATTAGCTTTTGCTTGAATTTCATACTATGAGTAGCTACTTTAGTATAGGGATTTGGATTGTGTGATTGAATGTTGCTAGTGTGATGATTTTATCTCTATATCTTGGATCTCTGTGTTTGTGTTGATGGATTACCTATTCTTGTCTATTGATTGTTGTTTTGATGAGATCTTGTTTGGATTTGGCCAATCTAAATGAGAGATTGAGCTCTTGATTCTTTCATGTCTTTGATTAGAGTTTAGGATTTGAAGCTTGACACAATCATAGTTCCTATGGACTTCTTAAGAATAGTAGGATAGTGTGTAGCTTAAGTGTTTGATAAAATTCCTCTTAGAACTTTGGATGCTTGAAGGCACTCCTAAGTCAAAGAAGCCTTAGTACACAAAGGTGGAAAAGTTCTTAGACAACACATTCTTGAATAGCCAATATCCTAGCAATCCCGATCCATGGCCTTAGACACTCCACAATGCAACATCCATGAACACTATCCAATCCCTACCCCTTTTTACATATTTACAAATCCTCTTTACTTTACTACTCTCTTGCACTCAAATGAACTACTCTCACTCACAAATCCACCCTTCACCACTGTAACCCCTCACTCATTCCAATAAGCTGCGAACCTACGTACCGGTCACGAATCGTAAGGATTTTTAAAGTATGTGTTCGGTCCCTATTGTCCTAGGGAATGAATTAGTAGGCACTATACTATTAAGCTTGAACTTCCTACGTGATTAAATTAGCTCGTAAGAGAGAAAATTTATTACGACCCTTGTATCGCAGTATTTCGCGATGTACCAAAAATTATCCGATTTTTCAAATTTATGACGGGATTATTTTTAGAATAATTTTGGTTTCAAAATTCTTCCTATTTAAATTATTTTCCACCGAAACTATATCTGTTTTAATCCCGAACAGTCTAACCGAAGATATTTTCCCTTACCCACCACAAAAATGTGACACTTGGCAACTCCCTACACCACATGTTATTATTTAAATATTTTTGAAGATGATCAAAATGGAAACTTGATCTCCAAGTTTCTTATTTCTTACCTTATAAGAAACAATGTAGCTTGATCTCCAAGTTTCTTCATCCCTAAAGTGTTGCTATAAAAGGAGACTTGATCTCCCATTTTCTTCATTCCATACCCATTTGGCCGAAATAAAGAGAGGGGAAAAGAGAGAGAAAATTCTTCATCTTCTTCCTTGAGTTCAAGAAGTTTCATAGCCAATTTCTTCACAAGATCATCATCTATTCGGTAAAATTCCATTTTTATTCGGTTAAAAGCTTTGTTTTCATCCCTAGATCCTAATTGTAGGTTGAAATCTCTTAAATATGTGGTTATGGTGTTGAATTCTCCTTGGGTTTCTAGGTGAACATTTGGGGAAAATAGTTCAAGAACGTTTCTAAGGAAATATAAATCTCCTTTGAGAAGGAGAGGATTTAGCTATTGATGTTTAAAGGATTTGAAGGAAAATCTAGCCTCTCAAGTTTCTTATCAAGTGTTGAGGAGAGTTTTGGTCTTCAAGGGTAAGATTTCATGTTCACTAAAATTATTATTTACCTCATATATATGTACATTGATATATGATATGATATGATATCAAAATTATATGTTTTACAAATTATGTGCATTATGATGTCTATGTGATCACAAGTACATTGCATATTATGTGTGTGGATTCTTGAATTGTCGAGAATGGATTTTTACGAGTCAAACCCGTGTGTTGAGTAAATGCTTGGCTTGGAATTTTGGTGTCATATACATATATGTACTAAGAATGATATATTCTTATGGAATAAATTATTGTGGAGAAAAATATGTCTTGAGAAATTATATATTTTTGAAGAAAATATTTATTATGAAGAAATGATATATTTTTGAAATTATGTGTACATATTTAGTCTTGGAGGATAAGAATACTTGCTGCCGGTCTGAGCCGGAAATGGGCTGCGGTCCAGATTATTATGAGCACTTAGGGTTGCGGTTCTATTTGCTATTGATATGAGAACCTAGGGCTGCGGTCCTATTGATTGAGTATTGGTGTGGGTTGTATCCCCAACTTGGTATTTAAATCCTCCTTGACAAATATGTTATTTTGGGAAAAGTATATCTCCATATTATTTTTGAAAAGTATATTATGAGATAAATGATAAAAACCCAAGCCTATATTTTACGGGGTGAAATGGAACTTAATTAGCTTATGCTAATTTTGGGATATACACCCCTTTGTTTTTGTGTTAAAATGATTTTTGCAGGTGAACATGAATAGGATGGAAGTTAAGGTTGATGTCTACTCTATCCTAGAATAGACACCCTAGAAGTTTTAGCATTTTGAGAAATACCCGGTTGTATTAATTACCTCATTATGTATTAAGTTGGATTTGATGTATTTGATGTTGTAAGTCTAGCCTGTGCACTTAGAGTGGAGTTTGTCAAAGAGGTGATCCACTCTAGGTGTGGCGGTGACACTCATTTTCTGCTGGTTAGATGTATAAGCTTCCGCCATACATTATTGGAGATTTTGTAATAAAATTAAGATGTGAAAATTGGGGTGTTACAACCTCACTCGAATCCTATGCATGACCCAATCAAGTAAACTCCCGAACACTTGACACACCTCCACGTCCCTCCTTCGAGACCGACACTCGGGGAGTCACAGACTTTCCGTTTTAACATACAAATATCTTTTGACATCTCAACTACCACGCAAAACTCCAATGTCTATGGGACGCTTGGTAGGGTCCCTAAATCGGTGTGCCTCGAAGGATAGGACACACTACGTCTGGCTGGAGACGTTAAACCGTGGCGCACTTGGGAGGCAGTCCCAATGCTATCTTATGTTTCATTAAGCCTTTTACTTGTAGCTGATAGTATATTCTTCTTTTTCGTTGATTTAATAATGTTTATATAACTTTGGTTGAGCTTACAAGTACAGATCATCCATCCGAGAATCACAGATTGCCCACAATTGATCAACAAGCATCGTCATTAACAAAAGAAGGGAGAAGAATCAAGGTAGAAATTTTGCAGATCACGCATCCACGCCTGTCACCACGCGTGTGAGCAGGCGTGGAACAAATCCAATAGCCTCCCATGCCTGTCACCACGCGTGTGAACAGGCGTGGAACCAAACCAGTACACGACCATGCACGTCACCACGCGTGTGAGCGTGCGTGGACATGCATCAGATACTTCGCGGAAATTTTGCACGAAGTGGTTTAAAACCCTCCCCCACCTTATTTTCTTCACATCTACGAGCTTCAACCACCCTCAAGGTTAAAACACACATCTCCAAAGCATTTCCTTTCAAGTTTTTCAATTTCTCTTCATCTTCCAAAGCATTTCTAAGGTAAGAACATATCTCCTTTTTGCTATTACTTTCTTGAATGAAGAGCTTATTCTCCATGAAACATATCTCTCTAGGTTTTTCTTGTTTGAAGTTTTCTTGAGATGTATTGTTATGAAATGACTTATTAGACTTGTAATAGACTTACATTTATTTTATATGATGGAAATTCCATGTTTTGCAACATCTTTGTGGCTAGATCTTAATTTTTTTATGATTTGGTCATTTTCTTATCATGTTGAGATCCATGATGAAATAGTTAGCATGCTTAGTAAAAATTGTAACTTTCTTGCTCCTTAGGTGCTACATTGCTATGCCTAACATTTTATTTCGTATAATTTGAGCTTTCATGCTTACTCCATTTTTTACCTCAAACTAGTCTTAAGGAAGAAGACAAAGTTGACTATTATGTTGACTTTTTGAGTAGGAATTGCCTCTAGAATATGAAAAGTTGTTATATGAGCATTGTTTTGAGGAAATAGAATTGTTGGGAAATTGTTGAAATGATTATGCATATAATGTTGAAATTTGTCTTGATAATGTGTGCCATATTTACGGAATTTGCATTAAGTTTGGGAAATGTTTTCCTCTTGTGCTACGTTGTTGCTTATCTTATAGGAAAATGTCGTCTCAACTTTCATTTGCACAAAAAGTAGCCCAACGAATTCAAAGAGGCAAGGCTCCAATGGGTGAAAGTAGTAAAGATCAAGAAGAGACGAGCTATGTAGAAGTGCCCGTTGGGACCCAAATACTCTTGATGACACCTTCTATGCTGAACCGGTATAGGCAACTTCTTCAACTCCCTATAGTGCAATGGAAGTACGTTGATCTCACTGTTCATGAGTCATATGAGTGCAAATACGGGCTTGAAAGGCTCATTCATGAACCTTATTGGAACAACCTCTTGAGCTGGAGGCAAGACACTTACGGCCCGTTAGTTCACGAGTTCGTCGCTAGCCTACAAGTCCAAGGAGTGACAGGAGATCTTTACAGCCCGACAATCAAATTCTAGCATTTCAATGAAGACATTTTGGCCAATACCTTGGGAGTTCTCTTAGGCTTTTATGAAGAAGATGACTAGACGAAGCACTGGTACCGAAGGCTAAAACATGATTTTGGTGATAGGGATATCCCAAGAAAATATTGGGCCATGATCGCTAGGCCAGGAATTAATTGGGTTGGGTCTAGGCTACGAGTTTCTCAAATTGTGAGAGAAGATCTAAGGGTGTTGTGGAAGATAATTGCTCATTCCTAGGGTGGAAGAGCGGTGACATATGGCCGAATTTCAACGGCAGATTTATTCATCATGTGGAGCGTAGACACCGGCAGCTCAGTGAATATGAGCATGATCTGCAAATACTTGCTCCTAGCTCAACAACAAAGCTCAGTAAGATCCATCTTCATAGGACCAATGGTAACAAGGCTTTGCATCGCTCTGTGCCATCAGATGAAAATTGGCTGGTTCGAACACCGGATAAAAAGGGCGCAGATTGTTCCTTTATCTTTAGAGGATGTTGCAGGATTGAATCTAAGACAATTAGTGAGAACAGGGGAAGAAGAGGACATGACGGGAGACCATTCAGATATGCCAATGACATCCCCTCAAAGGCTTTCATCTTCACCGATGTCATTCCTTTTTCCATCTCCTTCAGAGATGTACTCACCCCTATATTCTTCAATGTACTCTCCGCCACCCCGTCAGGAAGCACCACCTGCACCCTCGTCACATGCCCAAGAGCAAAACTTTCAGTCTGCAAGCTTTGAGATCCCCAGCAGATTCACTACTCACTACTACAGAAACAACATATAACGTCTGACATATGACGTCGGTTTTTTGAAAAACCGACGTTAAAAGTGAAATAATAACATATGACGTCGGTTAATTAAATAACCGATGCCGTATGTCTTATGCAAAAAAAATAAAAAATGAAAATAACATACGGCATCGGTTATTTAAATAACCGATGCCGTATGTCTTACGTGAAAAAAAAAAATAAAAAATAAAAATAACATACCGCGTCGGTATGTCTTACGCGAAAATAAATAAAAAATAAAAATAACATATGGCATCGGTTAATTAAATAACCGACATCGTATGTCTTACACAGAAAAAAAATAAAAAATGAAATTATTATAGTTGAATATATTAAAACAAAATTATTATTATTAATCTACAACTTCGGTTATTGTTAATAACCGAAGTCGTAGCTTTTTTTATAAATATAAATATAAATAATGACCAAAGCCAAACATCACCGCCGCATAGCCTCACCTTCTTTCTTCTTCTTCTCTCCGTCGCATAGCCTCACCGCCGCACCTCCTCCCTTGCCAATACAGATCTCTGCCCCGCGACTGATCTCTGCGCTTGTGCCTCTGCCGCTCTACAACGCCACCGCCCACCACTGCCACCAGCTTCTCGGTCCCCGTCTTCACCCTCAACCCGTCTCAGTCGCCGGTCATGAGCCCCCTCCGTCTTCACCAGTCACCACCGTCCAGTCACCGCCTTGCCTCAGGTTCGTAAATCGTTGTTCTCAACTTCTCACCCCTGGACTATAAGTCTTAATTTCAATAATTTGTTTGCCCTAAATTTTGAGTTTTGAAATTTTATTATGGATTTTTTTTTCTTAATTTGAGTTTTCTTGAGCCTATTGATGTATTGCTCCTTTGTAATTTTGCTATTTCTTTATATAACCGCCTGTTCTTTGCTTATCTGTACTGTCACTAGTATGAGAATCTCTGTTTTTCTTAATTTGAGTTGAGTAGTTGGTATTGAAGCAGATGAATGAAATAGCTTTGACAAACTTTGCTGGAAAATTTTTGGTGTCTGTTTGTCAGTTTGTTGTTTCTGGTTGAATTATGTGTAGATCCCATGATTTAGTGGTGTTTTTGCCCTTATATGGTTTAGTCCTACCAGTAAATTAGTTGAATTGAAGTATAGTTTTCATGTTTGATAGATAAGGAGTTAATGAATTATTAGAGTATGTTTAAAGTAATTCATTTCCAAACAAATACACCATATGAAGCATGTTTGTTATGGAGCAGTTCTACAATTAAATGTTCATGATGGATTTTTCCACAAAAAAAAGGCAAAAAGATGGGGTGTGTTAATTTTACAGTGTTGAAACAAATTACCTGCTGCTTGCCTGCTTCAGTTTATTTTATTTTCTTTTAATTTTTTGTGAAAATATTGAAAATCCAATTTGCTTAGAAAGCTTGCTGCATAGAAACAACCGAATAATTGTGTCTTTTCGTGGGTGTTTCTATATTAAAGAAATAAGGAATGTGATGTGTGCAATTTTGCTGGAGAGTTATAAACCAGTGGATTTTGTTCCACAGAGATCACGTCTTTTTCGCCCCCCTTTGTGGTTAAGAAATTGTGTTTGATGCTCTTTCTCGAGCTTGGAAAGTAGTCTAGTTATAATTGCGAAAAAGAGTCGTGACTCTTGAAAACTGATGGGCGCACCCAATAGTGTTCACTCATTACATCTTTGATTTACTGACGTTAAAATTTGTCCACGAAATGTTCAGTTAAGATTTGTTCCACGAAATTAAAGAGTTTGCTTCAAATTCCAATCACTCGTTGCTAGCTAGTTATATGCTTATACCATTCATATTTTTCATTCACTTGTGTATAATGTTGATCCTTTTTCCTCTGCAGGAGAAGTCCTATATCTGTTGCAGCTGCAATTATATACATGATAACACAGCTTTTCCGATTCAAAGAAACCATTGAGAGGTTTGAGCGCATGTTTTCTAATTTGTTATTGCATATTGTAGAACTAAGAAGAGCATAGTCCTATTAGGTTTTTAACACCCCAACCAAACCCTTACCAAAACAAGATAAAGTGGTAGATTAACATTAGCAATTAAGTATCCTCTACTGTTCTTTTTTTTTTTTTAATTTTTTTCTCTATGGTATTCTCCTTATTTCATTATCCTTTTCTTCTAATCAAAATTGAAATTGTGATATGGCCTTAGTGATCTTGCTGATTTATAGAAATTTGCATATTTATGGACTCAAAAGAACTACATCAATTGTCTGATGGTTATGAGGATTTTGTTTATGTTCAGTTCTTTATTGCCCATCCTTTACCATCTATGAATAGACAAGAACGAGAAAAAAATCAGTGAAAGTGAGACTTTAAGCCTGCAAAAGAGGTTGTTGCAACTATCCAAAAATCCATGTAAGTTGATCCAACTACCCCTACATCTACATCACATATATATGAACATTCATGGTTTAATTTCATTTATATATTTATTTATTGTTTTATGTTTGATATTATTACGGAGTGTAGGAAGAGAAAAGAGGAAGATACCAAACCAATTCAAGTTGTGTATGCCAGAGCTATAAGAGGCCATGATAGTCAAGAGAAAGAAGCAGTGAAGATCCAGTTGAAATCTTTTTGTTTTCTTTTTCCCTTTCTATAAGCTAAATTACAGACTATTCCCATAATCTTTGCATATTAAAGGCATTTATATACTGAAGTGGCAATGAAAAGAGATATGCCTATGACTAGGGCTTTGTTGTGACTTGTGATCATACAAGAATGAATAAATTGGGATCTTACTGTAGTACAATAGATTATTGTATTAATTGTGAGATTGTAAATATTGTATAATAGATTATTGTATTATTGTATGTGGTTGTGATATAATATTTGAGCAGGTTTTGGATGCGGTTGCGATATATATATATATATATATATATGTTTCAGCAGGTTTTAGGTATTAATTTAAAAATAAATTATTTTTTTTAAAAAAATATAACACGTCGGTTTTTCAAAACAACCGACGCGGAATGATTATAAAATAAATTTAAAATTAAATACATACGACGTCGGTTAAGTCAATAACCGAAGTATGTAATTATTTTTTAAAAAAAATAACAATAGACGTCGGTTTTTTGTTAAAAACCGAAGTCTTAAGTAATTAAAAAAAAAAAAAAACTACATACGACGTCGGTTATATAACCGACGTCGTATAGTTAACTTATAACGTCTGCTACATTAACGTCGTTTTTTAACCGACGTTGTAGGGTCTAAATAACCGACGTTAAAAGTGTTTTTTGTAGTAGTGACTGTCACAGATTGGAAATCTCTCCAGATTTTCCAATACCAGCTGCATATAGAACAAATGAAGAAGCTTGAGGAAATTGCAAAGGAAGTCGCCACGACCAACAAAAAGATGTTAAAGAAAAATTTAGGCGCATGAAATGATTTTGATGTTTGATGTTTGAAAAACTATGATTGTGGACAATCAGTTTATTTTTACTTTTGTTTACTTCTCTTTGAATTGTGTATTCCACGTTTCGTCTAGCCAAAGACGTTAAACGTGGCGCTCTTGGGAGGCAACCCAAGTATAAGAAGAAGAAGAGACCAATCCACCTACAACCGGAGAACCAATTTTTGAAAGGTAAAATCTAAAATCTAAAACCTAAACGTGGCGCTCTTGGGAGGCAACCCAAGTATAAGAAAAAGAAGCACAATGCAGTATCGTCCCACGCAGCCTCACACGCGTGTGGCTGGGCGTGGAATCTTTCCAGTAGCTTCCCACGCCCACCACCACGCGTGGTAGCGTGCGTGGTCGGGCCAAGGGCCATTTCGGGAAATTTGTTCCCCTTTGTCACCTATATAAATCCCTTTTGCCCTAAACCTAGAAAAGAACAAGAATAATTAGAGAAAAAATATGAAAATTTATAGAGTAGAGTATAATAGATCTAGAGGGTTTTCTCCCCTCTTGGGGGAAAATTCATTTCTTTCATAGTTTAGATTAGATCTAAGGGCAAGATTGAAGATTGGGATTTCAAGAACAAGGTTGTAAAGATCCCCTTTCTAAGGGTGGTAACCATTCTCTCCATTATCTAATTTAATACTTGTTTCTTTGTTATTTCCTTTCTTGTTCTTGTTTCTTAGAATGTTAGAGTAGATTAGATAGGGGATTGGTGGCCCCAAGGTGAATCTATGTGGATGTTTGATATTATTGCTTTGTTTTGTGAGTTCCTTGTTTGTTGGATGATGAACTTGTGTGGATGATGTTCTTGATGCTTTGTGCCTTTTGTGGCCACATTAGGTAGCAAACCCGTAGGAAGTGAGTGTGTGCGCGATAGCGGCCACTCACGAGCCTAGATCACCCACATCTCCGCTCTTAGTCCGAAAGGACGAGATGCGAGAGGAGTGGTAGACAAAGTGTTCGATGAAATGCCCCAACCGAATGAGGATGTGGGAGTCCAAAGTGTGACGCCACTTGGTGATGTGCCACGAACTCCCTAGTCTATTCCACATCTCGTGCTCGCAAACCCATCCAAAGATAGATCACATAAAGAAGCCTAAAGCCCCGATCTCCACCCTTTTTATTTATTTCACATAACCACTACAAACCTTCCTACCCTTTATAAATGACCTCCACTCCTAGAAAGTCCCGCAACTCTTACCTTTCAACCTCTTAGATGCCGACACACTAATTCGGTTCCCATTCGCCATCCTTGAGAGACACGACACTCGGGGAGTCTTGACTCTTCGTTTTAACACCCTCACATTCACACCTCACCCCATACAAAAACATCAGTCAAAATGGTGTCGTTGCCGGGGATGACAAACGGTTCTTGAGTTGTGTTGACATCTTTGAAGTAGAATTTTAAGAGTTCTTGAATTGCTTTCTTTCCTTTTGTTTGTTTTATTTTTTTTATTTATTTTGTTATTTCTATAAGAAAGTGAGTATACTATCTTTGAATATCTTGCTACTCACATGCAACTACTTTTAGTTGCAAAATATTTGTTGTTGACTAAGCTATTGTGCAGGAAAATCTTGTTGAAAAACCATTTGAAAGCTTGTCACTACGTGCTAAAATGAATCCCCATGGTTACCCACACCATAGAGGACAATCCTATGCAAATCCTCAACCCCAACCATATCTATATTACCCCCATTCCACCTATACTTACCCTCCACCCACATACCACTACCCACCTCCATACCATTACCCAATTCCACCAACATATCATTTACCACCTCCATATCACTATCCAATCCATACACCAAATCATCACCTACATTCCTATGAAACACCACCTCCACCTTTCCAAGAAACTTACCTTCACAATCACCAAATTTACAAGAAATTGACTCATTAAGCTCTAAAGACATATCTCAAAACATAGAGACTAAGCTTGTGCAAATGATGCAACAACTTGATCCAAGCTATACTCCCGAGTCAAATTCATTCCCCCACTCCCAACTAAACACTTACTACCCACCTCCATCACAAATCCACAAAGAAAACAATACTACCTATTCCTATGAGACACTACACTCTTCCCCATATAACATCCATACCAATCCTTGTAATACTATCCCACCGGCCACGAACGAGATTGAAATTCTAAAAGCAACAATAGAAACATTTGCGAGGATGGCCAAGGAGGATACGGCTAGACTGAAAGCCGAAATCAAGGGCGAATTAAAAGACTATCTCGCTACACTCCAGGAGGAAGGACTTCCATTAGAAGAAGTTGAAACGAAGATGCTATCCATGATGGAGGAGCTCATGAAGATCAATGGGTCCCGAGCCAACTCCACCATCATAGATGACATCCCCGCTTTGGAAGCCCACCCAAGGATTATACAAGGAATTGAAGAAGAAAACGCTAGGGGAGAGGAGAGTTCTGAAGGAATAGATGATTGTTATGCCCCTGCTTGAAGAAATTCTGATTTTCGAATTGGAAAATCAAAAGGAGGTAGAGATGGAGAGTGAGGATGAGGACATCGAGGTAGTTTGGGAAGAAGAAGAGCCGAATTATGGTAAAAATCCTAATCCTTCTTGTGCTCTTAGTGAAAACACCCTTGTGGATGACTCCCTTCGCTTTAATACTTCCATCATATGTGATTATGGTTGCTTTAAATTTCGGGAGGATGATTCCATGAAAAATCTTGATATATTGATTAATGTTTGTAAGGATTCTGTCTTGTTTGCTACTGCTTATGATTGCTTTAACTTCTCGGAAGATGAATCCTTTGCTTTGGGTGAGAATGAGATGGTGAGTGAAGAGGATGATGCTTCATTCTATTCGTGTGAGAGTGTGAGTGATTTTTCTAATCAAATAGAGTGGAGTGATGAAGAAAATGAGTGTAAGGAAGAGATGGTGGGAAATAATAGGTCTTACACGTTTAATCTTATGGAAAAAGATGAGTGGAGAGAGTTGACCACACTCGAAAATGATGAAGGGAGTGAGGAGATATGGTTTGCAACAAATGAGAAAATCTTTAAGGGGGAGAGAGAGGAAAAAGAAAAGGAAGTAGACACCATCCTAGAAGGGCTAAGGAGGGTGTTTGAGTCTAGAATTCTTCCAACCAAGCAATTCATTCTTCCTTTATTTTTGTGGGAATTCAAGGATGTTACCCACCTTGGGACATTCCTTGAAGCAAAAGTTCACGGGACGCTTGGTAAGGTCCCAAAATCAGTGTGCCTTGAAGGATATGTCACATTACGTCCGGCCAGGAGACGTAAAACCATGGCGCACTTGGGAGGCAGTCCCAATGTTATCTTATGTTTCTTTAAGTTTTTCTTATTTTCTATAGTATGTTTTCCTTTAGCTTTACTTCAATAATGTTTCTATGACCTCGGTTGAGCTAACAAGTACAAATCATCTACCCGAGAGTTATAAATTGCCCGCAATCAATCGACAAACATCATCACTAGCAAAGGAAGGAAGGGAAACCAAGGTAAGCTTTTGCACATCACGCCTTCCACGCCCACCACCACGCGTGTGGCTAGGCGTGGAAATATTCCAATAAGCTGCCACACCACTCACACGCGTGTGAGCAGGCGTGGGAACAAACCAGTAAGCTCCCAGACCCACCACCACGCGTGGAAGCGTGCGTGGACGGGCACCAGAATTTCGCGGACTTTTCGCGCGAAGTGGTTTAAAACCCTTTCCTTGCTTCTTTTCTTCACCACCACGAGCAAAAACTCTCCCAAGCTGAAAATATACACCTTCTAAGCATTTCCTTCCAAGTTTCTCAAATTTTCTTAAGGATCCTAAGTCATTTCCAAGGTAAGAACACATTCTCCTTTGCTTTTCCTTGTTTAATGAAGAACTTGTTCTATTTTGAAGCATATCTCCATGGGTTTTTCTTGTTTGAGATTTTTCTTGAGATATATTGTTATGGAATGACTTAATAGACTTGTATTAGGCCTACATTGCTTCTATACACTAGAAATTTCATGTTTTAACTATCTCTTTGTGACTAGATCTTGAAATTGCTTGATTTGGGTATTCTCTTGTCATGTTGAGATCTTTGTTGATATAGTGAGCATGGTGGGCAAAGTTTGCAACTTTCCTACTCTATAGGCACTACATTGCTATATTCCACTAGTTATTTGGTTCAATTTTAACTTTCATGTTTTCTCCATTTTTCAACCTCAAGCTAGTCTAGAGGAAGAAGATGAAGTTGACCATATGTTGACCTTTTGAGTATGAAATGAGTATGGAATAGAATGCGCTAGTTCTTGCATGTATATGATAGAATTGTTGATGAATATCCAAATGATGATTGCATGCAATAAATTCTTATGATCTTTTCTTTAAAATGTGCAATGTTGTTCATATTCAATGTTTAAATTGGAAAGTGTTTTACCTTGTGTTGCTTTGATTGCCCATGTTATAGGAAAAATGTCTTCTCCACATGACCTTGCACAACAAATCGCTCAAAGGCTCCAAAGAGGGAAAGCCCCAGCAGAAGAACACAATGCGAGGAATGCTAACACTGGCTATATTGAAGTACCCACTGGAACTCAAATCCTACTGATGGCAGCAACAATGCTAGGTCGGTACAGACAACTGTTGAATTTCCCGATTGTGCAATGGAGATATGTCGAATTGACAGTATTGGAGGATTATGAATGCAAATATGGACTGGAGAGGTTAATCGCCAAGCCTTATTGGAACAACATGTTGAGCTGGAGGCAGGACACTTTCATTCCCCTAGTCCACGAGTTTATTGCAAGCTTAAGTGTTGAAGGAGTGGCCGGAGATCTCTACAGCCTGACCATTAAGTTCTGGCTTTTCAACCAGGATTATCACATATCGGCCAATCGCCTGGGTGCTCTCCTAGGATTCTATGAAGAGGATGACCAGTCGAAGCACTGGTATCGCAGATTAAGGCACGACTTTGGAGATAGGGACACTCCAAGGAAGTATTGGTCGATGATCTCAAGGCTAGGAGTCGAATGGGTTGGGTCCAGGGTAAGAGTTTGTCAAATCGTAAGGGAAGACTTAAGAGTCTTATGGAAGGTGATTGCTCATTCATGGGAAGGTAGGCCGGAGACCTATGATCGAGTCTCCAAGGCGGAGCTGTTCATGCTATGGAGTATGGACACAGGGCACTCGGTAAACATGAGCTCGATTTGCAAGAACTTGCTTGTTGCACAACAGCAAGAGTTGGCCAGGGCAATCTTTGTAGGCCCGTTGGTGACGAGACTGTGTGTCTCTTTGGGTCACCAAATGAAAATACATTGGTTCGAGCACAGGCTTCAAGGAGCGCACATAGTTCCTTTATCTCCCGAAGACGTCGCGAAGCTTAACTTGAGACAACTGGCGCGAACGAGGGAAGATGATGAGATGGCGGAAGATCATGCTGACACGCTAATGACATCTCCAGGGTTCACACCCTCGCCGATGTCATTCCTTTCCCCATCCTCAAGTGAGATTTACTCGCCGGCAGATTCTTCAATGTATTCTCCACCACCCCGAGAGCCTGGACCGTCCGTACCTCCACCACAACCCGAAGAGAAAACTCCCAACCCTGCTAGCTTCAACATCCCGAGCTGGTTCACCCCAGTCACTGATTAGAGATCCCTCCAAAATTTCTAATATCAATTGCACCTGGAGCAGATGCAGAAACTGGACGAGATTTCAGGGGAGATTAAGGAGATCAAGAGAGCGTGAAGAGAAGAAGGAACTGAAGAAAGAAAAGAAAAATTGATGATGATGAGTTGTGACTTGATAATTCTGAACAATGATTGTGGACAATCTCTTTACTTTTGTTTATATATTTAGCTATATTTTTGTTTATGTTTTATCTTGCACGTTTCGTCTAGCCAAAGACGTTAAACGTGGCGCTTATGGGAGGCAACCCACAAATAAGGAGAAGAAGGGACCACTCCAACATCACCAAAGAAAAACCAATCGTGAAAGGTATAATTTCAATTTTACATTTAATTCTTTATCTTTACTCTGACCATGTTTTGAAGGGCAAGCATAGATTGCAAAATTTTGATAGGGATACAAATTGTAAGTATTTCTTTTATCCCTGATTCGATGCCCTGTTTGACTTAATTGCTTTATTTTCTTGAATCACAAATGAAGAGCTGCATAACATTGTTGTGTCGGATGTAACCTGTTTATCACAATTGTTTTAGCCCACTTCACACTTTTAAACTGTGGAAAAGGGGCGTGTGTAGAACCCTTGAACATCTATCTTTTTTCCTCCGTTCCTTATGGAAACATCGAGGACGATGTTTACTTTTAAGTGTGGAAATGGTGTATGCTTCTTGAAACAGTTGATTGATTAAGTGATAAGGTATAGGAACCTAGAGGGTGTGTTATTGCCAATACTATCTAGGAGGGCTCCTAACCTTGTGCCAAAAATTGAATGTCTTAAATATGCTTTGGAAGTTTCACTTTGCACCAATTTGCACATTTCGACCAAAATTGAAATTTTTTATGAGTGTTTGCATGCTTTCACCTTGTATTTTGTTTGGACCTCAGTCAAGGATCTCTCGAAGTGGGAGTGTGAATCCTTTGAGTTTTAGAAAGATAAGAATTGCGAAGCCTGGAAATTGAATTAATCTTAGCAGGACATGGGGCAAAAGGTGAGCCTAAGTGAGTTTAGAGTGAAAACAATCCCTAATCCCTAGAAAAAGGCATGAGGGGTTGACATGGTGAATAGAAAAAGGCAAAGGCCACTCCTAGAGATAAAAGCAGAGGTGAGCCATCTTGTCTGGATACGGGGTAACCATTTCACCGTCTTCGAAAAAGCATGGAGATCCATGTGAAGTCGGTTACCCCGAAGAGATCCTGAAAGATGAGAAAATAGAGAGGAGGTGAGCCACTTCGCTAGGATTCAGGCACCCATTGCACTGACCTTCGAAAAAGCATGGAGCTCCATGTGAAGTCGGGTCGCCTGATGACGTTTCTAACACCCCGTATTTTCCTACCACTATTTTGAATAAAAATATTTAAAATAAAGGACTATTTCCTTATTATTAAGTATGGTAGTATGATGATTATATATATATATATTTGTTTTCCTACGGGCAATAGACAAACTATTTCTACAATTATTATTTGAGCACTTAAATATTCTAAGCCCATACTATATTATTTTTATTATAGGGCTATGGACCCAATAAGTTATCTTCAGCTAAGTTACAAGTATATTACAATTACTCTTGACCCAACTTGCCTAGTCCATATTGAATAACCTCTCTATTAGTGGCCTAGCCCAAAGTGGCAATATCTACCCTACTATATATAGTAATATTTCTTTGATCAGCAGCATTCCCCTTCACCCTCTCTCGTGTCTCCTTCGGCCTCTCATCTCTCTCTCGTCTCTTTTGTCTACAACAATGGAGGTCTTGACAGCTTCAACAATGGACTCCAGTGTTACTATTCCCATCTTCAAAACCATGGCCTTCTTCCTTTACCTTCCCGTCGGCCTTCATGGCAAGCTAGACGGTAGTAGTTTCACCGGCAAAGCAATGGTCGACTCCAACTCCCCTGTTTCCGGCAGAGAGAAGCGGCAACCAGTCCAGCAGGGATGGTCTTCGACTTCGGCATTGCGACAACGATGGCGAGCTTCGAGTAGCGAGCGGGTATCGACGGTAGCGGCGGGATCATGATCGGCGAGCTTCGTTCCCTGTTTCTCCAGCGTTGAGAAGTGCAACGGAACAGAGTAACAGTCTGGTGGTCGCCCTCTCTTCCGAAGCAACTGGTGGCAGCAGCATCCTTTGCCTTCGACGTTCTCCATGCAGCAACGTGATGGGTGGTAGTGACGGCGGTGGTGCTCCGGCATGGCTTCTTTACTCTCGACGTAGCGGCGGCGAAGGGTGATCGCCGGCGCTTTCCTTCCCGCGGTTGAAGGTAGCAATGGTTCCCCTTCCGTTAGATAGTAGCGGAGCATGTTGGCGGCATACGCTTGTCCGTTTATGATGGCCGGAGGTTCGTTTGAAGATAGTGGATTGGTGGTCGCATATCATAGCAGCAAGAGGTGAAGTGGTGTAGTGGTGTGGTACCACGGTGCTGAGTTAGAGGGTGTGGGTTCGATCCTTTGGATTAGCATGATGATTAAGGTTTGGTGTTGCTTTGGATTAGTACGCTTCAAGAGGTAACCATCATGTCTACTAAAACCTATTTTACACTCTCAATCTATGATATTATTTGGTGTATTTGGAATCCTGAGAATTTCTTTGCTGTTAGCCTACATTTTTGGTTTTCTGTGAAATTATCTTGATGGATTTGTGAACTTGTGTTCTTGATCATTTGCATATGATGTTTATGGATAGTTGTTGGCATGGATTCCTTGTTTATTTGGCTTCAGGAGTTATAATCTGGTCCTATTGATCCTATCTTTTGTATTCTGGAATAAATCATCGTGTATTCTGTCTGATCTGTCTGGGAGTGGTTTGGAGTTGCTCTTGCGGTAAGGTTAGGTTGTATAATGTTTCCCGCCTAAGTGGCCCGCAAGAACAATAGAGGAATGGAGTGGCGGAGGTCGGTGATCCGTTGGGCAGCCCTTCCCATTCTGGCGGAAGAGGGCGGCGGACCAGGGTGATCCGTTGGGGGGTACCGCCAATTGCGTCGGAGGGGTGTGGCGGAACAGGTGATTCCGCCAGGTTGATCCGTTGGGTCTTCTGGATTTCTGTTTCCAGTAGCTATTTTGTTGTTCTATTGTCTTGTTGTTTCACCCTTGTTTCTGGAACTTGTTGGGATATTATGTTATTTTTCCTTGAGGCGGAGGTCGGTGATCCGTTGGTTATTTTTCCTGAGTGTTTGTTGTGTTCATAATCTGAGATGAACACTGTGAGTGTTTTGTTCTTGGAATGAGTTTGAGGTTGGATATGGAGTGGTGGATCCTTGAGTATTTCTTGGGCTGTTTGAGGATGAACTAACTGTGGAACTAACTTTGGACTTCGGTCCCTATGATTGGACTTCGGTCCCTGTGATTGGGTTTTTACCCTTGTGATTGGACTTCGGTCCTTGTGATTGGACTTCGGTCCCTGTGATTGGGTTTTTACCCCTGTGTAACTAACTTCTATCTTTCGGGCTTGGTAATTGGTGTTAGAGTTGGTACTTGGGTTGGAAGTTAAGGTTTTGGTGCTTATCCTTGGGTTGATGTCTGTTCGGTTCTTTGTTGACTCTTGAGTTGTATTGTATCTTGTTGATTATTGGTTATTCTTTGATATATTGCGGTTTGGTTGTTTCTTATGAGTATTCGGTTGAGTTTGTGATTCGGTTGGATATTGGTATTGATGAGAAGTCTTGGTTTATGTATATTCTTTCAGCTTGTTGTTGTTGAGTATCTGATTTAAACCCTGAACAGTTCGTTGGTGTGTATATTCTATATGGGTGTGTAAACCTATTTACAAACTTACTATATATCTATACTTCCTTGCGGGTGTGAATGGTGGTTGCTTAGCAGTCTTTTGCTAATGGTTTCTTGTATGTTTTCCAGGTATGCAATAAGTCTAAGCGTGAGCGCGATAGAGATATATCCGTATGAGGCAGCTTAGACTAGTTTATTATGTTTTAGACCTATGTTTTGGGCCTGTGTACCAATATGAGATTCTATATACTCTTGTTTTAGATTTTGGATGTTTTGGATATGTTTGAGGATTTATATACTGTGCAGTTCAGTTTTTGGTTAGCCTGTGCATCTAGGCCGTGTTTTCTTATCTAGATGTGGCATGATACCCCTTAGGTTATAATTCGCTTCCGCTATGTTATGGTTGATAGTTGAGATAGGCAGCTTTTGTGTTAAAGTTTAGCTATCTCGTCTTGTGAAAAGTTGGGGTGTCACAACGTTATCCTAGGAAGTGAGAAAATAGAGTGATCGCCCAAGTCATGGCGATGAGCGGTCCATGTCACTGCCCTCACTTATATAATGTAAAGGGGCTTTGGCGTTATGGTAGGAAATTGGCCGAGGGATGAACATCGTTCCCACTAGTCGGATCGGCTGGAGACCCCTAGAAAATACAAGGTGAAACTCTTTGGTAACTTGCATGCTTGAAGGTGTGAACAAAACTCTTTATGTCATATCCATCTCGTGAGACCTCACTTCCTTAGCATATTTCTTACATTTGGTTGGCATGAGTTTAGCGGTCTTGTTAGATAGTGTAGGGGATTTCACCCACTCAACTTCGAACACCTACACATCATCACTTGATCGGTTAACTATGAAAGAAAGAACTATTCTTGGTGCTTACAAAATTAGGGTTTATAAAACTATGCTTGCTTGAGGACAAGCAAGGTTTAAGTGTGGAAACTTTGATAAGCACCAAGAATAGTTCTTAAAAGGGGCATTAATTAGATTAAAAGTGCATCGTTTTGACATCCGATTATAACAATTGCATGCATTTTAGCTCAGATGTGATCAAAATCTTCTAACATCATTTCTAGGAGGAGTTTTGAGGTATTTCACAGGTTGGAGAGGGATTTGAGGCAAAAATAGAGCAACAGACAAAAGAAGCACAATGCAGTATCGTCCCACGCAGCCTCACACGCATGTGGCTGGGCGTGGAATCTTTCCAGTAGCTTCCCACGCCCACCACCACGCGTGGTAGCGTGCATGGTCGGGCCAAGGGCCATTTCAGGAAATTTGTTCCCCTTTGTCACCTATATAAATCCCTTTTGCCCTAAACCTAGAAAAGAATAAGAAGAATTAGAGGAAAAATATGAAAATTCATATAGTAGAGTAGAATAGATCTAGAGGGTTTTCTCACCTCTTGGGGGAAAATTCCTTTCTTTCATAGTTTAGATTAGATCTAAGGGCAAGATTGAAGATTGGGATTTCAAGAACAAGGTTGTAAAGATCCCCTTTCTAAGGGTGGTAACCATTCTCTCCATTATCTAATTTAATACTTGTTTCTTTGTTATTTCCTTTCTTGTTCTTGTTTCTTAGTATGTTAGAGTAGATTAGATAGGGGATTGGTGGCCCTAAGGTGAATCTATGTGGATGTTTGATATTATTGCTTTGTTTTGTGAGTTCCTTGTTTGTTGGATGACGAACTTGTGTGGATGATGTTCTTGATGCTTTGTGCCTTTTGTGACCACATTAGGTAGCAAACCCGTAGGAAGTGAGTGTGTGCGCGATAGCGGCCACTCACGAGCCTAGATCACCCACATCTCCGCTCTTAGTCCGAAAGGACAAGATCCGAGAGCTGTGGTAGACAAAGTGTTCGATGAAATGCCCCAACGGAATGAGGATGTGGGAGTCCAAAGTGTGACGCCACTTGGTGATGTGCCACGAACTCCCTAGTCTATTCCACATCTCGTGCTCGCAAACCCATCCAAAGATAGATCACATAGAGAAGCCTAAAGCCCCGATCTCCACCCTTTTTATTTATTTCACATGACCACTACCAACCTTCCTACCCTTTACAAATGACCTCCACTCCTAGCAAGTCCCGCATTCTTACCTTTCAACCTCTTAGATGCCGACACACTAATTCGGTTCCCATTCGCCATCCATGAGAGACACGACACTCGGGGAGTCTTGACTCTTTGTTTTAACACCCTCACATTCACACCTCACCCCATACAAAAACATCAGTCAGGTAGGGAATGGGGCAAAAGGTGAGCCTGAAGTGAGCTTAGAGTGAAAAATCCCCTAATCCCAAGAAAAAGGCATGAGGGGTCGATTGGTGAAAAGTAAAAGGCAAAGGCCACTCCTAGAGATAAAAACAGAGGTGAGCCATCTTGCCGGGATACGGGATAACCATTGCACCATCTTCGAAAAGGTATGGGGCTCCATGTGAAGTCGGTTATCCCGAAGAGATCTTGGAAGATGAGAAAAATAGAGAGGAGGTGAGCCGCTTCGCTAGGATTCAGGCACCCATTGCACTGTCTTCGAAAAAGCATGGGGCTCCATGTGAAGTCGGGTCGCCTGATGACGTTATCCTAGGAAGTGAGAAGAAAAGAGGAATCGCCCAAGCCATGGCGATGAGCGGTCCATGTCCCTACCCTCACTTATATTGAATAAATGGGCTTTGGCATATGGTTGGAAATTTGGCTAGGGTGTGCGCATCGTTTCCACTAGTGGGATCGGCTTTCTAGGCCCCTACAAAATAGAAAGGTGAACCCCAATTGGATGCATGCTTGAAAGGTGTGAACATAATTTTTCTTGTTACCAACTCATAAGACTTTAAAACTTCCTTGGCATATTCCTTATACTTAGATGACATAAGCTTAGTGGTCTTGGTGGATAGTGTAGGGGATTTCACTCACTCCATTCTTAATGCCCGCACACCACTTGATTGATCAACCGATGAGAGTGCATACTATTCCTGGTGCTTATATGATTAGAGCTTAGAAAAGTATGTTTGCTTGAGGACAGGAAAGGTTTAAGTGTGGAAACTTTGATAAGCACCAAGAATAGTACCTATTAAGGGTCTAAAATTCGATAAAGTGTAAAGTTTTGCCACCCGTTTATAACAATCTCATGAATTTTGAGCTCGGATGTGATCAAAATCTTCTAACATTAATTTTAGGAAAAGTTTTGAAGTATTTTTACAGATCGGAAAGGGATTTGAAGCCAAAACAAAGCAAAAGGAAAACGAAGTCGCGAAACAAGAACCTCCCACACAGCCCAACACGCGTGTGGATAGGCGTGGAATATTTCCAGTGGCTGTCCACGCCCTCCACCACGCGTAGTGACGTGCGTGGCCTGGCCACGAGGGCCACTTCGGGAATTTTGGCTTTGGGTCGCCTATTGAAACCCCTGTTTCCCAAAACCTAAGAGAGGGGGTGGGGGGGGG